>NC_090652.1:13176076-13376076 GCF_040937935.1 Hyperolius riggenbachi | reverse complement strand
AGAGGATCAGCAGGGAAGCCAGGCAATGTGCATTGTTTAAAAGGAAATATATCGGCCTCCATATCACTCTTTCTTCGGTTGTCCTTTAAAGTGGACCTGAACTCTTGCAGAGAAAGGGCTCAAACCCACTAGAAGCCTTTTCTATGGTAATGCAATGCTATGGGGGATTCTTATAACACCACATCCCTCTAGTGCAGGGGTGTCAAACTCAAATACAGAGCGGACTGAAATTAAGCTCTGGGACCAAGTCGCAGGCCAGCCGCAATGTCTAGTGGCCACCTCTCTCCCTTATAAAGTTTCATGGCATGTAATAGAATCCTGCCCCTATAAAGTTCCCTGGTTTCTAGTGGTCCTCCCTCCCCCTATACAGTTTCCTGGTGTCTAGTGGCCCTCTCCCTCCTCTTTACAGTTCCCTGGTGTCTAGTGGCCCTATCCCTCCCCTATACAGTTCCCTGGTGTCTAGTGGCCCTATCCCTCCCCTATACAGTTCCCTGGTGTCTAGTGGTCCTCCTCCTTCCCCTATACAGTTCCCTGGTGTCTAGTGGTCCTCTCCCTGGTGTCTAGTGGCCCCCTCCATCCCCTATACAGTTCCCTGGTGTCTAGTGGTCCTCTCCCTCCCCTATACAGATCCCTGGTGTCTAGTGGTCCTCTCCCTCCCCTATACAGATCCCTGGTGTCTAGTGGTCCTCTCCCTCCCCTATACAGATCCCTGGTGTCTAGTGGTCCTCTCCCTCCCCTATACAGATCCCTGGTGTCTAGTGGTCCTCTCCCTCCCCTATACAGTTCCCTGGTGTCTAGTGGTCCTCCTCCTTCCCCTATACAGTTCCCTGGTGTCTAGTGGTCCTCCTCCTTCCCCTATACAGTTCCCTGGTGTCTAGTGGTCCTCTCCCTCCCCTATACAGTTCCCTGGTGTCTAGTGGTCCTCTCCCTCCCCTATACAGTTCCCTGGTGTCTAGTGGTCCTCCTCCTTCCCCTATACAGTTCCCTGGTGTCTAGTGGTCCTCCTCCTTCCCCTATACAGTTCCCTGGTGTCTAGTGGTCCTCCTCCTTCCCCTATACAGTTCCCTGGTGTCTAGTGGTCCTCCTCCTTCCCCTATACAGATCCCTGGTGTCTAGTGGTCCTCCTCCTTCCCCTATACAGTTCCCTGGTGTCTAGTGGCCCCCTCCATCCCCTATACAGATCCCTGGTGTCTAGTGGTCCTCTCCCTGGTGTCTAGTGGTCCTCTCCCTGGTGTCTAGTGGTCCTCTCCCTGGTGTCTAGTGGTCCTCTCCCTGGTGTCTAGTGGTCCTCTCCCTGGTGTCTAGTGGTCCTCTCCCTGGTGTCTAGTGGTCCTCTCCCTGGTGTCTAGTGGTCCTCTCCCTGGTGTCTAGTGGTCCTCTCCCTGGTGTCTAGTGGTCCTCTCCCTGGTGTCTAGTGGTCCTCTCCCTGGTGTCTAGTGGTCCTCTCCCTGGTGTCTAGTGGTCCTCTCCCTGGTGTCTAGTGGTCCTCTCCCTGGTGTCTAGTGGTCCTCTCCCTGGTGTCTAGTGGTCCTCTCCCTCCCCTATACCAGTTCCCTGGTGTCTAGTGGTCCTCTCCCTCCCCTATACAGTTCCCTCTTCTGTTGCTTTGCAATCCTTTGAAGTGAACCCGAGGTGAGGGATATTGAGGCTGCCATATTGATTTCCTGTTAAGCAATACCAGTTGCCTGGGTGTCCTGCTGGTCTATTTGGCTGCAGTAGTACCTGAATAACACCAGAAATCAGCATGCGGCTAATCTTGTCAGATCTGACAATAATGCCAGAAACACCTGATCTGCTGCATGCTTGTTCAGGGGCGATGGCTAATAGCATTAGAGGCAGAGGATCAGCAGGACAGCCAGGCAACTGGTATTGCTTAGAAGGAAGTAAATAGGTCAGCCTCCATTTCCCTCTTCCCTCGGGCTCGCTTTAGAATCACGCACACAGTGCTCACACTTGCATCCGTACTTAGAATAGAGCCAATCAAATGCACTTTCTGCCCGGTCTCATTATGTACCATTTGTAAGAAATGTGCATGCAAAGCAGAACTGCCAGCATCTCATTAGCTGGGCTCTAGAGAAGTGGCAGTTTATAGGCTGGGACAGCTGTGTTTACCAGCGCTTATAAGACCAACAACCTTTATTTCATTTTACAGGAACATCTCAGGCCTGGACTTGCACAGCGAGAACACCAGCTATGTAATCTATCACAGGCTTCTGCGGGTGAAACTTCTCTGGAAATGGCACAATGATACCACCCAGAATTCCATTCTCCTCTCTCTCTCTCTCTTTTATTTGTCTCACAAGTTTCCACAACACAGGGAGTAAACTGTGTTAAGGTGTGGCCATACACTTATAGATTTGCAGCAGATTGGACCATCAGATAGATTTCTGATGGATGCCTGTTAAGTCCAATCTGACAGGAATCTGATGTGTGCCACACACTAGGAGCAGATTTCCAATAGATTTCAGAATGAGATCTATTGGAAATCGATCTAAATGCATTTATTGGACTATTACATCAAATGCAACTCTATGGGCCATGGATCTGCTGCCAACTGCAGATCGACCTAGATTTTCCATCCTGTCAGATAGGTCAAATCGATTTGATAGAATTAATTTCCGATCGATTCTATAGAATCGATCAATGGCTGGAAATCGACCAGAGTATGGCCAGCTTGTAGAAACAGGCAGAAAACTGAATACTGGAACAAGTTGTCAGTTAAAGAGGAACTTAAAGTGAACCTCCAGAATAAAAAATCTACTCAGCAGCACTGAAGGCTTGGTGTTTCTTTAACAGTTTCACAGCATCAAAACTTTGTTTTTCTTACCCAAGCCTCATTTTTAGCTGCACAGAAGCTAAGCTCCACCCCATCAAAAAAAAAAATCTGCACGGGCATTTTTCCCCTGATGCTGCGCAAAGCACGACGGGATTTCTGATGTTCTCATTGCCTAGCAGCTGGGAAGGGTGATCAGGACAGTTGGAACAGTCTCATGCTTCCATTCACCTTCTTTCAACCAAAAACATGGCTGCCCCATGAAATCAAACATTTGCCTGTTCTTTTAAAAACAGGGTGGGTGAGAGATATTACCTATCTATTTTAATTAACATAACTAATGTAACTTAGCAAGAAGTTTTAAATCAGGATGATACCATTTATTAGCTAACTAAACTGAATAAAAATAAGCAAGTTTTCGGCCTTGCAGCCTTCGTCAGGCTTATATCCTGTTAGTTTGCAGGCTGATGGTACAGACAGCTTTATACATGCAACATCAAAGGGAAAACATATTTTTCAAGCATAAATACAGGTCATTAAGATGCCTTAAGTCAAACAGACCATCTGAAAGGGGATAGAGGTTATTAGCTAAGATAAGGATCCTTGTTTACGCCATGCTCACAGACCTGGGATTAGGATTGACCCACAGGTATCGTACATTCTTAGTTCACAAGTTCAGCTAGAATGGCTGAGAAAGTTTAAATATCAGTCTCATACCAATATAAAAAATTGTTGTCATTCAAACCGTTCTGCACAGCTTTGAACCAATTTATAAATTTTGTTTCTGCTATTAATCGATCATTTGACGTTTTGAAGCCACCCTTCAGGGCAGTGACACGAAGATCATCCATGCTGTGTCCGTTGGACCGAAAGTGTGTAGCAACTGGGAGTCCAGATTTGGTATTATTAATAGTGTGCCTGTGTCCATTCATACGTTTGCGCAGAGTTTGTCCAGTTTCTACCACGTACAGAACATTGGGGCATTTAGCACACATGATCAGATATACCAGATTGGTGGAACCACAGGAAAATGTGCCTTGTACTCTGTACTCCTGTTGTGAACCTGGTATCGTTACCCTGTCAGTGGAGTAATGTAACTTAATGACAGTATGTTTGTTTAGGCTGAAGTTCCTCTAAGGAAAAACAAATCAACATATTGCAGCAAAGCAAGATGTAAATAAATAAAAAAAAAAAACAAACACACAGACAGCACCAACTGCCATTTATAACACCCCCCCCCCCCCACACACACACACCCCTCCCCCAACACCATAGGCTAAAAGCATTTTTTTTTAATATCCGTATGCATAGAGGGAGATAGCAACTACCAAGCATGCGCTATTTCCCGCAATGCAACAAGAGTCACAGACAGGAGACTGTCAGGAGCATGGTCATGACATCACACAGTGGGAGGGGTTTCACCACAATATCAGCCATACAGAGCCCCCGATGATCCGTTTGAGAAAAGGTAAAGTTTCCTCTAGGGAAATGGGGCGTCAGCTACTGATTGGGATGAAGTGTTTTGTTACAGTTCCTCTTTAAAGTGTAACTGTCGGGCATAAAATAAAAAATCAATTTTTATCTGGTAAACAAGTAATAAGGATGCTAACCAGGCAATCCAAAAGTTAAAAATCACTATTACTTTTCTTGTTTATAAAATGCTCATTCCCCAGTTTACCTGATTCTTATTTGGTACACAGAAAATTTGGTACACAAAAGAGAAGTTGCAGGGCATGCTGGTTTTTTTTTTCTCTTCTTTACTTCCCCTCAGACTTAACTAATGCAGCCTGATTGGCTGAAGCCCCTTTCCCTCCTGTTTTCCCCTCCCACACCTCTGTTCCTCTCTGATTGGCCAATATTGCTCAGGCTGAAACAATGCACTTTCCCATTTTGCACAAGGATCACAGACTGAGGAAGATATTCCCTAAACCTCCCCTCTTGTCATATCGCAACCACACAATCTGAAACAGATTGATTTTTCTGGACAATTGAAGGTAAAGAGGCGCCCTGGTTGAAATAAAAGGCATCTAAAAACAGCTTAAAATCGAGGAAATAATACGAGGAGGCTTACCTCAATAACGAAATACTTGTATATGACAAGATTTTTATTTAGCACAGGCAACGCGTTTCGCGGGTCCAAGCCCGCTTCATCAGGCCATAGCTCCCTTTGCCATATCGACTTGTTCATTTGGCACTTTTAGTGGCCTAATGAAGCGGGCTTGGACCCGCGAAACGCGTTGCCTGTGCTAAATAAAAATCTTGTCATATACAAGTATTTCGTTATTGAGGTAAGCCACCTCATTATTTCCTTGATTTTAAGCTGTTTTTAGATGCTTTTATTTCAACCAGGGCGCCTCTTTACCGTCAATTGTGCATAGCTATACCCCCAAACAATCTGTGTTTGAGGGGTGGTGACAGACCACCTGTGGGTGCCCCACAGTGGACACCTGTCCCTACTTTTCCAAGGAGAGCGACCACATCCAGGTCCCGGCTGGGACTCCCGAGTGGAGTTGGGTTTATGGTCTCCACCTGCTTCCTACGGTTGGTTGCCCTTGCAACCTCCTTTTATGAGTAGTAATTTATTGAAATTCCTTTTTTCAATTGCATACTAATATACTATACTATTGGGCTGCCGTATTTGTCTCCTATATTTTTTTCCCCTGCAAGGTGCTGAGACACCCTCACTACGATTTTTCTGGAGTTCTTTGAATAGGCCACAACAAAACGGAACATCACCCTGCCGACAAAAAAGGTGTGGGACCTGCAGACACATTTACTTCACTGACAGGGTAACGATACCAGGTTCACAACAGGAGTACAGAGTACAGGGCACATTTACATCCACCAATCTGGTATATCAGATCATGTGTGCTAAATGCCCCAATGTTCTGTACGTGGGAGAAACTGGACAAACACTGCTCAAACGTATGAATGGACACAGGCACACTATTAATGATACGAAATCTGAACTCCCAGTTGCTACACACTTTCGGTCCAACGGACACAGCATGGATGATCTTCGTGTCACTGCCCTGAAGGGCGGCTTCAAAACGTCAAATGATCGATTAATAGCAGAAACAAAATGTATAAATTGGTTCAAAGCTGTGGACAAGGGCTTAAATAAGGACACAAACTTTTTATATTGGTATGAGGCTGATGATATTTAAGCAGGCCATACACTGGCTCGATTCACGGCCGTTTCGACAGCAGATCCGATCCTGGGATCGGATCTGCTGCCAATCGCTTGCGCTAAACGCACCCGCCGATCCGATTCCCTCCCGAAATTGGATCGGACCGTCGATCGCGCCGTGCGGGAAATTACCCTCGATCGCCCGGCGGTAGGAGCGCGTCGCTTGCGGCGTACGATTCGGGCCCGATCCGAGCATGTATACATTACCTGAAGCTGGCTCCGGGGTCCTCTTCTCCTCGCTGCACCGCATTTCCGCATGTCCCAGTGTACGCTTATACTTCCTGTGTCACTCCGGTGACCAGGAAGTTGAAATAGAGGGCGCTCTATTTGAACTTCCTGGTCACGGAGTAACACAGGAAGCGCCGGGATGGAGCAAGAACAGCGGTGCGGTGCAGTGCGGAGAAGACGCCCGGGAGCCAGCCTCAGGTAATGTATACGGGGGGGGGACAGGCGGCAGGAGCAGCTGAACAGATTGTGATCGGTTTCAGGCTGAAATCGATTCACAATCTGTTTGCAGTAAAGGCAGCCATACGATCCCTATCTGATCAGATTCGATCAGATAGGGATCTGTCAGCTGGTCGATCTAATGGCACATCGACCAGTGTATGGCCACCTTTAAACTCTTTCTCAGCCTATATAGCTAAACTTGTGAACTCAGAATGTACGATGCCTCTGTGACAATCCAACTCCCAGGTCTGGTAACATGGTGTAAACAAGTATTCTTATCTCCGCTAACAACCTTCCACCCCATTTACATGTTCTGTTTCACTTAAAGTGACTCTGTAACAAACATTACAACGTTTTTTCTACCATCCTACAAGTTCCTAAACCTATTCTAATGTGATCTGGCTTGCTGCAGCACTTTCTACTATAACCATCTCTGTAATAAATCAATGTATCTTTCCCCTGTCAGACTTGTCGGCCTGTGTCTGGAAGGCTGCCAAGTTCTTCAGTGTTGAACTGTTCCTCTATGCACACTCCAGTGTGTGTTTTATTTACATAAGCCAGCAGCTTCTCTGCTATCTTATCAGTGATAGAAGAGAGCTGGATAAAAATCCTCCTCCTGGAGGCTGTGAAAGGAGCTGGTCTGTCACATACTGAGGAATTACAAACACAGGCACAGGCAGAGCTGTCTGCAGGAAGCCTGTAATGTTCAGTGCATGAGAGAAGCTGGGGACGGAAGGTAAACACACACAAGTGATCTCTTGAGATTCAGAAGTAAGGCTGTATACAGCCTGCTTGTGTATGGATGTATTTTCTATGTGTGGACATGCTGTACATCAACCTACTTCCTGTTTTGGTGGCCATTTTGTTTGTTTATAAACAAACTTTTTAAAACTGTTTTTGACTACTTTTAATGCGGCGGGGAGCGGTGAAATTGTGACAGAGGGTAATAGGAGATGTCCCCTAACACACTGGTATGTTTACTTTTGTGCGATTTTAACAATACAGATTCTCTTTAAGGCATCTTAATGACATGTATTTATGCTTGAAAAAATATATATGTACCCCCCTTTTGATGTTGCATGTATATAGCTGTCTGTACCATCAGCCTGCATAAATGAATATAGGATTGTAAGCCCGACGAAGGCTGCAAAGCCGAAATCTTGCTTATTCTTATTCTATTAGTGGCTGGATAGTGTAAGTAGTGGCTGGATAGTGTAAAGGTTAAGGGCTCTGCCTCTGACACAGGCGACCTGGGTTCGAATCTCGGCTCTGCCTGTTCAGTAAGCCAGGACCTATTCAGTAGGGGACCTTGGGCAAGTCTCCCTAACACTGTTACTGCCTATAGAGCGCATCCTAGTGGCTGCAGCTCTGGCGCTTTGAGTCCGCCAGGAGAAAAGCGCAATATAAATGTTCTGTGTTTGTTCATTTAGTTAACCAATAAATGGGATCATCCTGATTTAAAACTTCTTACTATGACTGCCCATTTGAAAGCACAGGCTGTAAACAATAGGTCTGCTTCCATGAATCAGGAAGTAGAAACCATGCAGATTTAAGGATTTGTATCAGCTGTGACAAAGACTTGTTTAAAGCGGTATAGTCACCATAAAAATCAAATTTTATCAGCAACTGGTCTGAGTGTATTAAGTGATAAAGATGCTAATCCTGCATTCAAAACTTTTTCTGCTGTCATGGTTTGGAGTTATCACATAGCTTAAGAGCACTGGCCCGTTAATTGCCATTGTCAAACAGTTGCATGCTGGGTGTGTTTATAGTATACCCCTCCTCTTCCCTTTATTTCACCCTCTTTCTAATGACATAAGACAGTGCACCTAGTATACACCTCAGTGGGAGTGTCTGAAGACTCTGGGAGGAGGGCGGGTAACGGATACACAATTAGCAAGAGGAGAGAGAGCGGGGAAAAAAAATAAAAATAAAAAAATCGAGGGAGGAAATTATGTCAGGATTAGTTTCAAAGGTAACCAAGATGGAACCTGCCTAGAATAGGGTTCTCTGCTTTTCCTTTATGAAATTTACAGGAATCATAACGTGGACAGTGCAATACATCTGTTATGCAAGTAGATCTAGTATTTATCTACTTGTATAGATTGTAAGCCTTTGGGCAGGGTCCTCCTTTTGTGTCCTACCTGATCATGCACCTCCATTACTGTGCACCCATGCTATGCATCTGAGTGAACCTAACTTGCCTAATCTCCATGCTCCCCTCCAGTGACTAAGCATTACCTTGTACTCATACTGTGCTGTGTGATCTCCATGCTCCATCCAGTGACTAAGCATTACCTTGTACTCATACTGTGCTGTGTGATCTCCATGCTCCATCCAGTGACTAAGCATTACCTTGTACTCACACTGTGCTGTGTGATCTCCATGCTCCCCTCCAGTGACTAAGCATGACCTTGTACTCATACTGTGCTGTGTGACCTCCATGCTCCCCTCCAGTGACTAAGCATTACCTTGTACTCATACTGTGCTGTGTGACCTCCATGCTCCCCTCCAGTGACTAAGCATTACCTTGTACTCACACTGTGCTGTGTGATCTCCATGCTCCCCTCCAGTGACTAAGCATTACCTTGTTTGTACTCATACTGTGCTGTGTGATCTCCATGCTCCCCTCCAGTGACTAAGCATTACCTTGTACTCATACTGTGCTGTGTGACCTCCATGCTCCCCTCCAGTGACTAAGCATTACCTTGTACTCATACTGTGCTGTGTGATCTCCATGCTCCCATCCAGTGACTAAGCATTACCTTGTACTCATACTGTGGTCTTGTATTCATGTATTGTCATATTGCTGTATGTCACCCCTAAATATTGTCTGTAACCTAAACTAATGTCCAGCGCTGTGTAATATGTTGGCGCTTTATAAATACAATAAATATATGTGTTTTATTTCTAGGTTAGCATGGGTGTCACTTGTACTTTAAAGGTTCTAATGTTTTTGTGTATCTTTTAGAGCACAGAGGACTGAGTTCAGGTCCGCTTTAAAGGATACCCGAACTGACATGTGACATGATGAGACAGACATGTGTATGTACAGTGCCTAGCACACAAATAACCAGGCTGTGTTCCTTTTTTTCTGTATGTGCCTGAAAGAGTTAAATATCAGGTATGTAAGTGGCTGACTCAGTCCTGACTCAGACAGGAAGTGACTAAGTGTGACCCTCCCTGATAAGAAATTCCACCTATAAAACACTTTCCTAGCAGAAAATGACTTCTGAGAGCAAGAAAGAGATAAAAAGAGGAATTTATCAGTGAGGGTCACACTATAGTCACTTCCTGTCTGAGTCAGGACTGAGTCAGCCACTTACATACCTGATATTTAACTCTTTCAGGCAGAGAAATAAAAAAGGAACACAGCCTAGTTATTTGTGTGCTAGGCACTGTACATACACATGTCTATCTCATTATGTCACATTTCAGTTCGGGTATCCTTTAAGGGCAATCAACGACATGCTAAATGCAGGGAGTCAGCCACACCTGCACAGACCTAAAGGCTGTGGTCGATTGCCACCAGATCGACCAGCAGATAGATCCCTCTGTGATCAAATCTGATCAAAGAGGGATCTATTGGCTGCCCACACTGCAAACAGATTTTGAATCGATTTCACTATGAAACCGATTCACAATCTGTGGAGCTGCCAGTGCCGCCTTCCCCTGCATACATTATCTGATCCGGCCGGCGCGAGTCGCCCCGGTCTCCACTGTCCCTTCTCCGCTCTGGGCTCCGGCTTCACTTTACTTCCTATCGGGACAGTAAGAAGTGAAGCCAGCTGGAGCCCAGCACGGAGAAGGGACAGCGGGGACACACGCCGGCAGAACAGGTAATGTATTGGCGCCAGCATCGGTTGGACATTCGAATGCCACTATCCACGCACTCCCGACCCGCTGGCGATCGAGCTAAATCTTCCACGTGGACAGATCCATGGGAATCGGTCAGCATTTGCGCAGCGATTTCACAGCAGACTCGATCTGCTGTCTATCGCCGGGAAAACGTGTATGGGCACCTTAAAGAGAATCTGTATTGTTAAAAATCGCACAAAAGTAAACATACCAGTGCGTTAGGGGACATCTATTACCCTCTGTCACAATTTTGCTGCTCCCCGCCGCATTAAAAGTGGTTAAAAACAGTTTGTTTACAAACAAACAAAATGGCCATTAAAACAGGAAGTAGGTTGATGTACAGTATGTCCACTAGGCCTGAACGATTTATCGATTTTGTATCGAAATCGCGATCACGGAAACGACGATTCCGTGATCACCAAAGCGGCGATTTTTGCCGATATCCTGTGCCCTCCCGCTGTGGTGTTGTACCATCTCCCGCTGTGCGCAACTTTGTGTACAAATAGCTGCGACTCAGCAGCTCTCACTCCCCGCGGCAGATTAGTATCTTTACTTCCGCCTAGTGCCTCCTTCTCCTGCTACGTCATTAGCCCAGCGCAGGCTCTCGCTCTCTTTCCCTCTGGCAGCTCACAGGAGTCGTTTTCTTCGATGATTGTTTACAAGGCAATTTAGTTAAAGCAGGCTAGTGTCTGGTCTGATTTTCCCCTCCCCGTCCTTCAGTAGTTCGGTGGCTAGCAGAGGGAGCAGAGAAGGAATTCCCTCCTCCCCCATTCCAGAAGTCGTCACTCGAAGTGCAGAGAGAGGTGTGGATCTGCACAGCATGGGGGAGATTTAGCAGGCAAGACTGAAGTGCATGACTCTGTGTGTGTGTCATTGAGTGTTGTGCATGTAAGTGTGTGCTGCAGGAGGAGTGTGTGTTTGTGCATATTGGTGTGTATGTGTGCATGTTAGTGTGTGCTGCAGGAGATGTGTGTGTTTGTGCATATTGGTGTGTATGTGTGCATGTAAGTGTGTGCTGCAGGAGGAGTGTGTGTTTGTGCATATTGGTGTGTATGTGTGCATGTAAGTGTGTGCTGCAGGAGAAGTGTGTGTTTGTGCATATTGGTGTGTATGTGTGCATGTAAGTGTGTGCTGCAGGAGGAGTGTGTGTTTGTGCATATTGGTGTGTATGTGTGCATGTAAGTGTGTGCTGCAGGAGAAGTGTGTGTTTGTGCATATTGGTGTGTATGTGTGCATGTTAGTGTGTGCTGCAGGAGGAGTGTGTGTTTGTGCATATTGGTGTGTATGTGTGCATGTAAGTGTGTGCTGCAGGAGGAGTGTGTGTTTGTGCATATTGGTGTGTATGTGTGCATGTAAGTGTGTGCTGCAGGAGGAGTGTGTGTTTGTGCATATTGGTGTGTATGTGTGCATGTAAGTGTGTGCTGCAGGAGAAGTGTGTGTTTGTGCATATTGGTGTGTATGTGTGCATGTTAGTGTATGCTGCAGGAGAAGTGTGTGTTTGTGCATATTGGTGTGTATGTTAGTGTGTGCTGCAGGAGAAGTGTGTGTTTGTGCATATTGGTGTGTATGTGTGCATGTAAGTGTGTGCTGCAGGAGGAGTGTGTGTGTGCATGTTAGTGTGTGCTGCAGGAGAAGTGTGTGTTTGTGCATATTGGTGTGTATGTGTGCATGTTAGTGTGTGCTGCAGGAGAAGTGTGTGTTTGTGCATATTGGTGTGTATGTGTGCATGTAAGTGTGTGCTGCAGGAGGAGTGTGTGTTTGTGCATATTGGTGTGTATGTGTGCATGTAAGTGTATGCTGCAGGAGAAGTGTGTGTTTGTGCATATTGGTGTGTATGTGTGCATGTTAGTGTGTGCTGCAGGAGAAGTGTGTGTTTGTGCATATTGGTGTGTATGTGTGCATGTAAGTGTGTGCTGCAGGAGGAGTGTGTGTTTGTGCATATTGGTGTGTATGTGTGCATGTAAGTGTGTGCTGCAGGTGAAGTGCTCGAAGTGTGATTGTGCATATTAGTGTGTGCTGCAGGATCTGTGTGTCAGTGAGTGCTGCGAGATGGAGAATTAAGTGTGTGCGTGTGCATCAGCGCAAATCCCCCCCCCCCCATGGCTTAACTTCACCCTACCTACCCCACACCTAACATTAACTGTCCCCACTACTGCTGTGACATGACTCTTATTCCCCCCCACAGTAATATGTGCCGCATGGAGAAAAATGGGACAGGTGAAATAACCCCCCATCCCCCCTCCGGTCCTCCTTGGCCCTTGACTTGGTCACATTTTTTCAATTTTGGCCCCCTGTCTATTTGAGTTTGACACTCCTGGTCTAGCACACCATCAGCTGGGCGGACGGCAGACATATTAGGTGTGGTACTACTGTTCAATACCTTATTACGCATTACCTCTGGAGTAGGACAGTAAAAATTGTGTTAATATATATGAGGTTTAAACTATAACTACTCAATGATCATAGCACCAGTTCTTCTCAGTTTTTTTTTTTTATATTGTCCCGGTCAGTCAAGAGTTTGGCCAGTTATGAAGCCTTTAGGCTTAGGATTAATCACAGCTCCACCCCCAGCCTCCTTTGCACAGAGGAGATCTGAATGAGGCACATTGAAGAAAATCGTGAATTGAATCGAAATCGCAATTTGACAGAAATCGTGCAATTCAATCTTTTCCCAAAATCGTTCAGGCCTAATGTCCACACATAGAAAATACATCCATACACAAGCAGGCTGTATACAGCCTTCCTTTTTAATCTCAAGAGATCATTTGTGTGTTTCTTTCCCCCTGCAGCTATCTTCCACTGAAGTGTCAGGCTGTTTCTTCCTGCAGAGTGCAGACAGCTCTACCTGTATGTAATTCCTCAGTATGTGAAAGCCCAGCCAGCTCAGAGGAGGATTTATCCAGCTTGTAAAAGATAATAGAGCAGAGAAGCTGCACTAATCTAAATAACACACAGCAGTGTGCAGAGAGGGGCCTGGAGGGGGGAGATGCATCACAGAACCACAATACTGAAGAACTTGGCAGCCTTCCAGACACAGGCTGACAAGTCTGACAAGAGAGAGAGATAAGTTGATTTATTACAGAGATGGTGATAGTAGAACGTGCTGCAGTAAGCCAGAACACAGAATAGATTTTGGAACTTGTAGGATGGAAGAAAACCGGATGAAATTTTTGTTACGGAGTCTCTTTAAGACAGTCAGCTGATACACAAACCAATATGTGCCTCTCCCCATAGAATAGGCCACTATCTGTATGGACACAGGTCAGGAGGACACTTCCCTATAAACATACAGCCTGTATAGACACACGAGGGAGGCTGCTTCACTACACTACACATGCATTATGCTGAACCACCAAATCATTAAAGTGGACCAGAACGCTTACACAGGACAGAAGGGAAAGCGAAATGCACCCTGTATGTATTTAGAGGTTTAACCTGTCTAATTCCCCCTCATCTGTGACTAATCACAAATTGTAATTTGATCTCAGCTGCCCGCCACAGCAGAGAAGCCAATTGGTAAGCACAGGACATTAACCGTATGTCTGCTTCCATGAACGCAGGAAGTAAACAAACTGCAAATTTACTGCAGGATTTGTTTCAACTGTAACAAAGAAAGGCGTTTCTTTAAAGGTTATTATGCTGTTACTTATATTTTAGAGCAGAGAGGAAGTTCTGAGTTCAGGTCCATTTTACCACTAGCAGGTGCTTGTGATGAATAACAGTGACTGACTGGCTACAGTGGCACCGGACAAGAATTGGGACATATTGTTCATCAAGGGAAGAGTCCCTTTATGGAGAGTGACACTGAAAAATGTGCAGATACAAGGAAGGATCTGAAGGACTTCAAAAAGGAGCGAATGGTGATTGGTTACGACTCACGAGCCAGAGTCAGGCCTCTCCCAAACCCACAGGCCTTGCAGTACCTGGCATGCAGTGGTTAGTGATCAACCACAAGCCTACGGAAGCCCAGCCCCATGCAGTCTCCTGCCCAGGGGAGGTCACATTCATTGTGCTGCAAGAGAAACTAAAAAGTGGAAATTAAAACAAGAGCTCTACTGGTGACATGGCCATTGTTGCCCAAGGGTCACTGATGCACACAGGGAGGGAAGGCTAGCCAATCTGGTCCAAGGTGTTAAAGCGGTATGGTCACCATAAAAATCAAATTTCAACAGCAACTGGTCTGAGTTTAAGTGATAAAGATGCTAATCCTGCATTCAAAACTTGCAAAACTTTCTGCTGTTATGGTTTGTAGTGATCACATACTTTAGGAGCACTGGCCCTAGTGCCAAACAGTGCCAAAGAGTTGAATGCTGGGAGTTCTTTTTATCTATTATATATTCCTCCTCTTCCATTTATTTCCCTGCCTAGCTGCTTATCAAAAACACCCTCTGATTACTTGTGTTTACAAGCAAGGCTGAGGTGACTCAGTGATTGGATGTGTAAATAAAAAAAATAGGCAGTGCAGTTGTTAGTATACACCTGAGTGGGAGTGTCTGAAGACTCTGGGAGGAGGGCAGCTAATGAATACACAATGAGCAAGAGAAGGGAGGGGGGGGGAACAAGAGTCAGGGAGGATATGATGTCAGCATTAGCTTGGCAAGATGGCCACTGCCTAGAATAGGATTTTCTGCTTTTCCTTTGTAAAATTCACAGGAATCATTATGTGGATAGCACAATACATCTGTTATGCAAGTAGAAGTAGTATTTATCTACTTATGTGTTTTTTTATTTCTAGGTTACCATGGGTGTCGCTTGTTCTTTAAAGAACTACAGTAGCACAATTTTTTTCAAAATGTGGTGCTGGCCACAAAAAGCAATGCAAAGGCATAAAGCTACTTACACACACCAGATTTTAATCCCTGAAAATAAACGATTGATAATGAGCAGTTCAATGTGAGAACACAAACGTACGCACAATAACGTCAGCGTGCAAAAGCTTAATTATGCTGGTGGAATGCAGCTGAAGTGAAGTATAAAATCTCTTGATCATTTAAAAACTTGTTCTTTCATGTGTGATTATCAGCAGAATAGAGCCTGTAGGATGGATTGGTATTCCTGGGTGAGAGTATTCCGTACGTATCTTTATTTTATAATTTGTTTCCAGTCAGTTGTCCTTTGAATCCGAGATAAAAACGTACCCATTGCATAATTGTGCTCCTTACATATCGTTTGTAGGGCATTCCTCAAGCCAAATAAAGCCTATCATGGGCTAAATTCCCCAACCCTTAAAGCAGTATTGTCACCATAAAAATCAAATTTTAACAGCAACTTATCTGAGTGTATTAAGTGATAAAGATGCTAATCCTGCATTCAAAACTGGCAAAACTTTTTCTGCTGTTATGGTTTGGAGTTATCACATACTTTAGGAGCACTGACCCTAGTGCCAAACAGCGCCAAAGAGTTGAATGCTGGGAGTTCTTTTTATCTAGAATATATTCCTCCTCTTCCATTTACTTCCCTGCCTAGCTGCTTATCACAAACACCCTCTGATCACTTGTGTTTACATGCAAGGCTGAGGTGACTCAGGGATTGGAGGATAAGACAGTGTAAGTTCCTAGTATACGCCTCAGTGGGAGTGTCTGAAGATTCTGGGAGGAGGGCAGCTAATGAATACACAATGAGCAAGAGAAGGGAGGGGGGAAAACAAGAGTCAGGGAGGATATGATGTCAGCATTAGCTTGGCAAGATAGCTACTGCCTAGAATAGGATTTTCCGCTTTTCCTTTATAAAATTCACAGGAATCAGTACGTGGATAGTACAATACATCTGTTATGCAAGTAGAAGTAGTATTTATCTACTTATATATGTGTTTTTTTATTTCTAGGTTAGCGTGGGTGTCGCTTGTTCTATAAAGGCTCATACACACGACGGATTTTTCCAAATGACCCGTCGTTTGGACATCAAATCGGGCGTTCAGCTGATAACGCTGGTGTTGACGGAGTCGCCTAGCGGATCCATCAAAACCAGAGTTATCCGCTGAACGATCAACTGTACACACGCCCGATTTGACGTCCAAACAACAGGTCGTTTGGAAAAATCTGACGTGTGTATGTACCTTTAGCTTTCTGGAGCAATAGGCTCCCGTTTTCCAAAAGACCAATGGAAATCATCCATCCCCAGGGAGGATTCTCATTAGTTCAGTATTGGGAAGATTCTCATGGTTCAGAGTGGAGCAATAAAAATCCTCCCTGGTGCTGGGGGGGGGGGGGGGGGTTCCATTAGTCTTTTGCAAATCAATGGAGAAGGTAATCTAGCCAACCATACAATTGATTTGCCCCAGGAGTGCTTTAAAGAGGAGCTGTCAGCCATACTATCTCAGGAAAAAAACAAATATATAAGTAGATAAATACTTGCTCTAACATAACACATGTATTGCACTGTCCAACGTTATGATTCCTGTGAATTTTATAAAGGAAAAGTAGAGAATCCTATTCTAGACAGTTTCCATATTTACTGTGGCTATTTTAAAGCCAGTCGTGATGTAATATCCGCCCTAAAGGTGCGTACACATGCACTACTAAAGAGAACGACTGGTCCATCAGACCCTCCCACTGGGCGGTCATTCTCCCGACAGTAGTGCGTGTGTAGTCTGCAGACTGATAAGGCTGAGTGTATCGTTCAGAAATAGCCTTATCAATATGCAGACAGACTGTACACACGCACTACTGTCGGGAGAATGACCGCCCAGTGGGGGGGTCTGATGGACCAGTCGTTCTCTTTAGTAGTGTGTGTGTACGCACCTTTAGTCTCCTCTGCCTGATTTGCCCACCCTTCACTATAGAAAGTGCATTGTTTCAGCCTGAGACATTTTGGACAATCAGAGAGGAACAGAGGTGTGGGAGGGGAAAAAAGGAAAGAGGCTTCAGCCAATCAGGCTGCATTAGTTAAGTCTGAGAGGAAGTAGAGAAGAAAAAAAGAAAAAAAAACACCCCAGAATGCCCTGCAACTTCTCTTTTGTGTACCAAATTTTGTGTGTACCAAATAGGAGTCGTGTAAACTGGGGAATGAATTTATCAACAAGAACAGCAATAGTGATTTTAAATTTTGAATTGCCTGATTAGCATCCTTATTACTTGTTCACCAGATAAAAATAAAGAATTGATTTTTGATTTTATGCCCGACAGTTACTGCTTTAGCAGTGTTCCCCAACCCTGTCCTCAAGTACCACCAACAGTGCATGTTTTGTGGAAATCCGCAGAGGTAGTTAATCAGCTCTGCTGAGACACTAATTACCTCACCTGTGCATGTTTGTGGTTTTCTGCAAAACACGTACTGTTGGTGGGCCTTGAGGACGGGGATGGCAGGTGCTTCAGCCAGCTAGTTTTGGTGAGCACCTACCTGTCATTGGCTCACCACCTCCTATTCTGTAAGCAGAGTTGCACACAGGGCCTGCATTCTCTCATCTTGCCCCACCAGGCTACTTTTTCATGCCACCCAGCTGGGAAAAAATCCAGGGGAGTACACTAGGTTGGGAAACACTGCAGGAGGGGGGGTGGCCCTGTGGAGCAGGAGGAAGGGGGGTGGCAGTTGCCCTGTGGAGCAGGAGGGGGGGTGGAGGTTGCCCTGTGGAGCAGGAGGGGGGGGGGGTGGAGGTTGCCCTGTGGAGCAGGAGGGGGGGGGGTGGAGGTTGCCCTGTGGAGCAGGAGGGGGGGGGTGGAGGTTGCCCTGTGGAGCAGGAGGGGGGGGGGGAGGTTGCCCTGTGGAGCAGGAGGGGGGGGGGGAGGTTGCCCTGTGGAGCAGGAGGGGGGGGGGGGGGGAGTGGAGGTTGCCCTGTGGAGCAGGAGGGGGGGGTGGAGGTTGCCCTGTGGAGCAGGAGGGGGGGGTGGAGGTTGCCCTGTGGAGCAGGAGGGGGGGGTGGAGGTTGCCCTGTGGAGCAGGAGGGGGGGGTGGAGGTTGCCCTGTGGAGCAGGAGGGGGGGGGGGTGGAGGTTGCCCTGTGGAGCAGGAGGGGGGGGGGGAGTGGAGGTTGTCCTGTGGAGCAGGAGGGGGGGGGGGGGGAGTGGAGGTTGTCCTGTGGAGCAGGAGGGGGGGGGGGGGGGGAGTGGAGGTTGTCCTGTGGAGCAGGAGGGGGGGGGGGGTGGAGGTTGCCCCGTGGAGCAGAAGGGGGGTCCAGACTGGAGCAGAAAAGGGGTCCAGTGGAGCAGGAGGAGGAGGTTGCCCTGTGGAGCAGTAGGCTGGGAAATCTCCAGACTGGAGAAGAAAAGGGAGCAGTAGTGGGGAGGAGAAAGGAAGTCTTGCAGAGTAAAGGGGGTCCTGTGGAGCAGGGGGCGGGTTGAGGAGGGTGGGATGCCCTGTGGAGCAGGAAGGGGGTCCTGTGGAGCAGTGAGGGGCAGATTGTAGCCCAGGCGGGATAAGGACACACTGACCAGGACAAGGTGCTCTTACTACTGCAGCCGCTGCCCCCCTATGGACACATACTGCCCCTCCCCCCCGGCTCTCACCCTCCAGGAGGCGCTGGATGATGGAGTCGATGTTCAGCTTCTCGCTGTCCCCCATGGCTCGCGCTGCTGCTCGCTTCAGGCGGGGAGGTCACGTGTGCGCCGGCCTCGCTCTCTCCACCGGCAAATGACGTCAGCTCCGCGCACGAGGCCCCGCTTTTCTCACCGCCACCCCCTTCCCCTTCGCGTGAATGGAATCGGCCGCGGCGCGCGTGCGTCACTCGGGGACAGGCCGTCCCGCCCCTTCCCTTGCTCCGAATTGGCTGCCGATGACGGAGGAATTTGAACGCGGGCACGCCCCTTTCCGTGGCGTAGGGAAGATGCACGCGCTGGCTGCCAGGAAGTCACGCCGCGCGCTGATTGGAGGAGAGAGGGAGGGGCGGTGCCATTGACGTCAGAAAAGGACTGGAAGCGCTGAGAGGCGCTGACGTGACTGCAGAGGCTGTAGCTCCTCCCTATAAAGGTTTAAAAGGACACTTGTAGTGAGAGGGATATGGAGGTTGCCATTATTTATTTCCTGTTAAACAATACCACTTGCCTGGCAGCCCTGCGGGTCTATTTGGCTGCAGAATATCTGAATCACACACCTGAAACAAGCATGCAGCTAATCTTGTCAGATCTGCAGGGGCTTAGCAATAGGGGGTGCAGAGGTAGTGGCTGCATCGGGGCCCTTGGGCCAGAGGGGCCCCGAAGGGCCCTCCCTCAATTACAGTATTAGCTCTCTATTAGTCCTGTGCTCATAATAATCACTTCTAATAGATACTTTGATTAGTGGTAATCATTAACAAACTGTTCCCCATCCCCTTCTTGCACCTCTGACACTGTAGTTGCTATTGGCAGGTTTTGGTGCGTCGTATCAATTGTTATGTATAGAGTGCTAGTGGGGCCCCATTGTAAAACTTGCATCGGGGCCCACAGCTCCTTAGCTACGCCACTGCAGATCTGACAATAATGCCAGCAACGCCTGATATGCTGCATGCTTGTTCAGGGTGTATGGTGGAAAGTATTAGAGGCAGAGGATTAGTTGGACAGCCAGGCAGTGAGCGCTAGGTCCACACTAGACACAGTTGCAGGATGGACACTGCAGTCCAGATCAGGGGAAGATTAGGGAAAGTACCACCGGACTGCAAACTGATGAAAGTGCATCAGTTTTGCATCAGTTTCCGTTCAGTTTTTCCCTGACAGAAAACGTCTCCATCATTAGGAAGGAGTGGGAGGATTTTTTTGGGCCAATCATAAAGCTCAGGCTATCCGTTTTTACATCAGTTTTTTGCCTGTGGAGCTGGAGATGCGTTTTCTCATTGCTTTCACTACCCCTGCGTGTATCCGTGGTCCTGATCCGTTGCGTGAAAATGTAGCAGATCCGGACCTTCCGTTCAGGTTTTGAAAACGGGTCCCCGCAACCGCAGACGGATCCGTTTTTTACTTGGGTGAGGCTGGCTGCTATTTTGAACATTAGTATCCGGGACTCCGTTTTTCATCAGGTTTGAAAAACGCAGCCATGGATACGTTTCCGGACCTAGTGTGGACCAGGCCTAAAGGAAATTAATATGGAAGCTTCCATATCCCTCTCACTTCAGCACTTCAGGTGTGCTTTAACCCCCTCCCTAACACCGATTGGTGTTGGGAGGGTTGCAGCCCCAGGACAGCCTATGGTGCATGCCGATGCTCCACTCCATCATCAGTCTACCAGCGGCAAATCGCTGTTAGGAGACTGTAAAACCGCTGTCTATGTACATTGTACAGCGATGCGATCTACAGCAGCTCAGGTGCGATCGGCTCTCATAGGCTGATGTATATGACATGACAGCCGATCGCTGTCATTGGCTGGTGGTGGAAGGAAGGGAAAAAACAAAACAAAAACATATTAAAGAAAATCTGTAACGGAAAAACCTCCCTTGGGGGTACTCACCTCGGGTGGGGGAAGCCTCCGGATCCTATTGAGGCTTCCCTCGTCCTCCTCGGTCCCACGGCGGCGGTGAAAATCCTCCCGGAGCGGCGGCGATGTAAATATTTACCTTTTGGCTCCAGCGCAGGCGCAGTATCCGCTCCTTCCCACGAAGATAGGCGGAAATAGCCGATCTCCGTCAGGCCGCTCTACTGCGCAGCCGCAAGTCTCCTGCACCTGCGCAGTAGAGCGGACCCCGACGGAGATCGGCTATTTCCGCCTATCTCCGTTAGAAGAGCCGCAACAGCGCCCCCGCTGGAGCCTGGAAAGGTAAATATTGAACAGGCTGTCGGGCCGCTGTTTGGAGGGCTGCAGCGAGACCCCCGAAAGACTGGGGAAGACGGGGGAAGCCTCATTAGGATCCGGAGACTTCCCCTTCCCGAGGTGAGCGCCCCCTAGGGGATGTTTTTATTGTTACAGTCTATTTAATAAACAAACAGACATGCCAGCAGGGATCGTAGCCCACTAACAGAAAGCTGAGTTGTGTGCGGAGTTGTACGACCCTGCAATGAGCCCTTAAAGGGAAGGTTCAAGCAAAAAAAAAAAATGAGTTTTACTTACCTGGGGCTTCTACCAGCCCCATGTAGCCATCCTGTGCCCTTGTAGTCACTCACTGCTGCTCCAGTCCCCCGCTGGCAGCTTTCTGACCTCGGAGGTCAGGGCCACATTGCATACATTTTTACGCATTCCAGCTAGTGCAGGAACAAAAATGTACGCGTTGCACCACTAACGCGTAAAAATGTATGCGTTAATGTCCCTGCACTAGCGGAAATGTGTAAAAATGTACGCAATTCGGCCCTGACCTCCGAGGTCAGAAAGCTCCCAGCGGGGGACTGGAGCAGCAGTGATTGACTACGAGGGCACAGGATGGCTGCATGGGGCTGGTAGAAGCCCCAGGTAAGTGAAACTCATTTTTTTTTTTTTTGCTTGGACCTTCCCTTTAAAGCTGCAGTGGCCTGAATAGTAAAATATGGCCTGGTCACTAGGGGGGTGTAAGCCTACGGTCCTGAAGTGGTTAAAGTAAACCAGAGATGTCAAATTGTAAAGCTTTGATACTTACCCGGGGTTTCCTCCCGCCCCATAAACACGTGCGAGTTCCTCGCCGTCCTCCCGCGGTCTGTTCTTCTAGCCACAGTCCCTCAACAAGCATGCAGATCAGGTGCTCTGACTGAAGTCAGACTGGATTAGCTGCATGCTTGTTTCAGGTGCGTGATTCAGACACTACTGCAGCAGGTCTGCCAAGCAACTGGTATTGTTTAAAAGGAAAGATCCATATCCCTCTAAGTTAAAATTCCCTTTAACTCCCTTGGTGTTATGATTCTTTCTGCATTTTAGGGTCTAGAAGCGGTACCATTTTTTTGCACCCTTTCAGACCCTAAAACCTGGAAAACAATCCTGCTGCCAGTGAGATCTGTATCCCAGCAATCACTCACCTCCCTGACTCCAGCGCTGCAGTTATGCCTCTATCCTCCGGGTGGTGCTGCAACTCTAAAGTGAAATTGCCAGCTGTAGTCATGACGACAGCTGGCGATCTCACCAGCAGGAAGCAGAGCCCCGGAGGAGAGGAAGAAGAATGGCAGCCGTCGTCAGGATCCCTCGGGAGGTATGTAGAAACGCCCGCTGTGCGCTATACTCTGCACACAGCCTCTGGCGGCTACGCCGAGCAGAGGTCGGGATTACCGCTCTTAGCTGCGGTTTTCTCCCCCGACCCTAGCGCGGGATTACCGCCAAGGAGGTTAAGGCCTGTTTTGAAATTGCGGAGCGCTTTGTGCAGCGATTCCCATAGAGATTGCAATCCTGATACCCGGCATTTGGAAGTGCTATAGAGAAGTGCGTCCAGGTTGAAGGGTTCTTTTCCTGTGTGAATGAAGTTAATACTTGGGTGGCAGTGTGGTGGAGTAGTGGTTAGTGCTTTCGCGTTGCAGCGCTGGGTCCCCGGTTCAAATCACAAACAGGGCACTATCTGCACAGACTGTGTATGTTCTCCGCGTGTCTGCGCGGGTTTCCTCTGGGCACTCTGGTTTCCTCCCACATCCCCAAAACATACAGATTTACAGGTTAATTGGCTTCCCTCTAAACTGTCCCTAGACTACGAAACATACAATACATACATAAACATATGACTATGGGAGGGATTAAATTGTGAGCCCCTCTGAGGGACAGTTAGAGAGTCTGAAGCAAGTTATAAAAATCGATTTTTAGCTTATAATCAACATAGGCATGCTTGCCCCAGCTAAAACACCGCTATCCCGCGGCTGAACGAGGGGTCTTTACCCCCCAAATCCCCTCCGTGCTGTGCGGGAATCGCTTCCTGCTTGAGGCAGGGCTAACGGATATAGCCCTGCCTCTCAGCGCGTCTATATTCAGCGCTGATCGCCGCCTCTCCCCGCCCCTCTCAGTCTTCCTTCACTGAGAGGGGCAGGGAGAGGCGGAGATCCGCCACTGCTAGACGCACATGGAGGCAGGGCTATAGCCGTTAGCTCTGCCTCCATGAGCAGCAAAATCTACGACCAAGTTGGTTGTGGATTTTGCAGGGGGGGATTTGGGGGGTAGCGGCGTTTTAGCTGGGGCAAACATGCCCATGTTGATTATAAGCTAAAAAGCCATTTTTTAACTTGCTTCAGAGTCTCTTTAAAGGGACTCCGAGCAGTGCAAAAACTATGGAAAGATGCACATCATTTTAAAGCTCTCTTTCTCCTCTTTCCAATGATATATAAACCGCCACCCTACGCCTTTTAGTTTTCGCTATTTTCGCGATTGAAATTGCCGCGGCTGCGATTTCGATCGCGAAAATAGAGAAAACTAAAAGGCGTAGGGCAACGATTTAGGTGTCGTCAGAAAGAGGAGAAAGGGCCCTTTTCCACCTGCAATCGCTAGCGTTCACACTGAACGCTAGCGATTGCTGAATCGCAAAACCGGCGATTCCCCCGACGTTTGCGGCCGCGATTTTGCTATGCTATGCACTGCATAGCAAAATCGCGGCAATTATCGCTCCGCCGCGCGTTCGCGTTCCCGACAAAAGCGAATCGCGGTAGTGGAAATGACCTACCGCGATTCCTATGTTAAAAAGCAAACCGTAGCGATTGTAAAATCGCTAGCGGTTTGCGGTTTTGCGATTCAGCCAGCGCAAACGCGCTGGTGGAAAAGGGCCCAAAGAGAGCTTTAAAATGATATCCATCTTGCCATAGTTACATTGTATTACACGGGGCGACTTTTTCTGCTGAATGGAGCTGCTGACACTGGGGAAAGTGTCACCCTGTGTAATACAATATAACTATGGCTTGATGGATATCATTTTAAAGCTCTCTTTCTCCTCTTTCTGACGACACCTAAATCGTTGCCCTACACCTTTTAGTTTTCTCTATTTTCGCGATCGAAATCGCGGCCGCGGCAATTTCAATCGCGAAAATAGCAAAAACTAAAAGACGTAGGGTGGTGGTTTATATATCATTGGAAAGAGGAGAAAGAGAGCTTTAAAATGATGTGCATCTTTCCATAGTTTCTGCACTGCTCGGAGTCCCTTTAAGATGGACATCAGGACACCCATTAGACTTTTATTTAAATATAACACGATCGGTCCCCAAATCACTGCACAGTTGATTTTGCAGCGCTCGAATACTTTGTATTGGAACGCAATCGCTCCCAAAATGCCGCAAGACTTGCAGTTTGTCCTAATCACAATTGCTCCTGTGGGTCCCACTCCATACACTCATTGGCAAGTCGCCTTTTGGAATCGCTGACAATCGATGATGGTAATCCAAAACTCTGCCTATGGTGACAGCCATTATACAGATTCAGCTAGACAAGCAGCTGTGCAGGGCTCAGGAGTAGCATGTCCTCTTCCTTAGTTAGGCCTCTTCCATGAGCAGCTGACGGAAGTGAATTCAGCGCCTGTCAGCTGCTCCCATTTACAGACCGGGATGTAGACAGGTGAACCACCTGTGCAGCGGCATCTGAGCACAGCAGTTACGGACCTCAGACACAACACAAGTCTTTTTTTTTTTTTTTTTTTTTTTCCACTGTTGAGTAAGGCTACTATGAGTCAAACGTGACGCATGGTGTTGCGAACTGCTATTGGGCTCCGTGTAACTGCAGCCGCATGGCGCTAGTGGCCACAAGGCTGAACTGCTCGACAAACAAGCAGTGAAGCTGCCCGTGGAAAAGAGGTCTTGCTCAGGCCTGGTTCACACTGCAAGAGCTTTTTAAGCGCTCATGATGTGAAAAGTTCTTGCTAATGCAATGCTATGGTGGATTTAAAAAACCACATTCCTCAAGTGAGAACACACACATAGCATCGCATTAGCAAGAGCTTTTCAAATCACTAGCGCTAAGAAAGCTCTTGCCGTGTAAACCAGCCCGTAATGTGGTTTAAAAAAAGACGTCCAGCAAGTTAAACTACAATAAAAAAAATGATCACTGCCCTGCATCCTTGCATATCTCAATGGATTCAAAGGAAAAAAAAATTGGGGGATCAATTAGCCTTTAAGGGGTTCTGTGGTGGGGTGTTGAAAATAAAAACAGACACTTACCTGGGGCTTCTATCAGCCCTCTGTAGCAGTAATGTCCCGTGCCGTGCCTCCTCCGATCCGCCGTTCCCTGCTGCCTAACAAGACAAATAATGCGCGCTCCCGTCTCCGGAAGCTTAATGCGCAGACGCAGTACTAAGTTTTCTTGTACTGCGCCTGCCCAGTAAGCTTCCGATGACGCACGCGGGAGCGAGCAGGGGCATGGCCGCCCAGCCGCAGATGGCATGCCGCACTAGACTGGGGCAGGTGGCAGGGAATGGTGGATCAAAGGAGGACGGCGTGGGACATTACTGCTACAGGGGGCTGATGGAAGCCCCAGGTAAGTGTCTGTTTTTATTTTCAAAACCCCCCTCCCAAAGAACCCCTTTAAAGTGAACCAGAGACGAAGCACCCTTGTGTATTTTACCATAGAAATCAGTGGGAACATTAGAGAAAACATTTACCATGCTCTCTGTTCCATCCCCACTGCTAAAAGTGTCTGTTATCTAGCTGAGATAAGAATCCCGGACTGAGCATTGATTCTGGCTTTGCTATAATGACTCAGCTATAATGATTCCTGAGCAAAGCCAGCAGGGGGCAGGCTTGGACTTGAAGACAGCAAAGAACACAGTCTCAGCTATAATTATTCTGTAGCAAAGCCAGACCGACTGCTTAGTCGGGATTCTTATCTTAGAGGTGATAACAGGCAAATTAAACAGAGAACAATGTAACAAAGAGCAGATTAGGTGTTTACTGTCATGTTCCCACTGATTTATAAGGTAAAATACATGAGGTTGCTTCATCTCTGGTTCTCTTTAAGGATTAAAAAAAAAAAAAATAACATTTCATTTACCTTGGGCTTCTAGCGGCCCCCTGCAGAAGTCCTGTGCCAGCACTGGTCCTTAAGGATCCTTCGGTCCCCCGCCACGGCTCACTTTCCGTTTCGCCGACTACTGCCGAGAAAATTTCGTACTGCACCTGTGCAGGGCGCTCCCAGCAACGTGAACAAGGACTCGCGGCCACACAGGCCCAGTGGCGATCGACTTGTAAGTCGGCCAAACGGAAAGTGAGCTGCGGCGAGGGACCAGAGGATCGTTGAGAACCGGCGTGGGACAGGACGTCTGCAGGGTGCCGGTAGATGCCCTAGGTAAGTGACACCTTTTTCTTTTTTAAACCATAAGGAGCCCCTTTAATAGGGGGAAATATATGTCTTACTAATTTCAGGTGGCAGTCAGATAAATCTTAGAATCAACACCTTCAGGAATATCTAGCTAAAGCGGACCTGAACTCAGAACCTCCCTCTCTGTTCCAAAAGATACACATCAGCATAATAACCTTTAAACAAAAAACATTACTTTGTTACAGCCGATACAAATCCTAAACTAAATCTGCACTGTTTCTACTTCCTGATTCATGGAAGCAGACATATTGTTAACCTCCTGTGCTTTCAAATGCCCTTATCTGCCATAGGCAGTCATGTGACACGGGAGAGATCAGATTACAACTTGATTAGACAAGCTAAACTCTCTAAATACATACAGGGTGCATTTCTCTATGTATTCCTTCAGTCCTATGCAAGAGTTCAGGTCCACTTTAAAGGGACACTTCCCGGGTGTCGGGCCGGCTCTTCCTGGTTAATGACGCGATGTGTCATCATGCCAGCCGTGATGGCGCGAAGTGGCCCGTGTGATGACGCATTGCGTCATTAACCAGGAAGAGCCGGCCCAGGTGTCGCCAGTAACGGCGGCGGAGGCTGAAAGAGAGGAGCCAGGAGGACGCCGGGTGACTTCGCCGCCTACAGTGAGCTGGAAGAAGCCCCAGGTAAGTGTATTCTTTAAATTCGGGCACTTCTCAGTGTCCCTTTAAGGCAGGGGTCTCAAACTCGCGGCCCGCGGGCCATTTGCGGCCCTCGATACAATATTTTGTGGCCCTCGCCGGCAAAAGCTTCTTTATAGTTCGCTTCAGTGCTCCCAAGTAATCCGCCGCATCCCCGCTGCTAAACGAGGGCTGCAGAGCCCCCAAATCGCCCGGGGGGCAATCCGCCGGCATTTCCTGGAAGGGGCAGAGCTTTCAGCTTCAGCTCTGCCCCTCCTGACGTCAATCACCGCACGGATCGCCGCCTCTCCCCGCCCCTCTCTGTGAAGGAAGAGTGAGAGGGGCGGGCAGAGGCGGCAATGCGCCGCGATTGTGAAATTCCTTATGCGGCCCAGCCTCATCCTGACTTTGCCTCCTGCGGCCCCCAGGAAAATTGAGTTTGAGACCCCTGCTTTAAGCCTTTTATGTCAGGTTTGAGCCTTTGACTAGTGTTTAATTCCCTGGCTCAAGCCAGTATGTAAAACTCACACTTGGGCACGTTTCAGCTCTTTGCTGATCGCTGACGAAACAGCAAAGAGCCGCTGCCTATGTATCCATACGGATGATGTTTAGTGACCTTCTGCTGTTCCATTCAGGTGGATGAAAACGGTTTTGTACACCATTTTGCCATGTTTACACAAACGCAGCGGTAGATCCTGTCATCTCGTCACGAAACATGTTGAATCTCCATGTCGATTTCCTGATATGCAAAGGCCATGCAAAGCAAATGTTTGGAGGAGGTGGAGCAAAGGACATTGTTCCTTGCTCCTCTGTCCCCCTGCATCCTTCTGTGTTTTTCTCTGTCCCCCCCCCCCCCCCCCCCCGGCATCCTCCCCTATCTCCCTGCATCCTCCTGTGTTTTCCTCTGTCCCTCCCCTGCCCCCATGTGAACTTCTGTGTCCTCTGTCACCCTGAGTAATCCTGTGTTGTCCTCTGTCGCCCCCTCCCCCCTAAACTCCTGTGTCCTCCCGTCTCCTGTTGTGTTTTCCTCTGCCCCCTGCTTCCCCCCCCCCCACCACCACCCCATGAACTCCTGTGTCCTCCTGCATCATCCGCTCGCTCCCAGACAGTGTTCCACAGCACAGATTCAGCGCACTATAGCAAGAACGATAACTTGAAATACTTTCCTTTGACTGGTGCCAATGGGCTTGCGGGCGGGGCCAGGGCTCCTTCATTGGGCTAATCACTGCACCCGCTCAGGTCACTGCTACTCAGTGAATGCAGTGATTGGCCCAAGGGCAGAGAGAGTTTGTCGGGGGTGACATCTTTACCACTGGCAGGAATGTAATTACTGAGAGCTATGAAGCCAGTAATACTGCGTTTCCCCTAAAATAAGCCCTGGTTTAAATGGGACGCTATGTGTAGCGACGGTGGCATAGTATTGAACTGACAAGAGGGGATCGCCAGTGCAGAGCCGGCCTAGCGTGCTGCGAACAGCATCAGTGTGAGGGTCAAAAAGCGCCCTCACAGCATCAGTGCTATGCCGCCGTCACTACACCGGAGAAGTTACAAGGAATGGAGGGGGACGCGGCCACCAGGGAGGTGCGGTAAGAGACCGCTCACATCTCCCCATAAACAAAGCATCTACCCTTCTCCAGAGAGTAAGCCCCTCCCCCCCTGAAAATAAGCCCTAGCACGTTTCTCCCCCAAAAAGAAGATTTATCAACGCATTACCGAAAGTTTTTTCTTCTTAATCTGTTCTAACCAGCAGGGAAAACAGTTCTGCAGGATAATAAGAACCTTCTTAAATCCTAGGTAATAGTGGCAGTTTAGCATGAATTTCTAGAGCTGCACTACAGTTAAGGAAAGTGCAAATCCATCCCTAAACTGCTGCAGATTAACCTCCTTGCCGGTTATCCCGAGCTCAGCTCGGGGTAACCTGCGCAGGAGGATTTCTCAGGCCCCGCCGGGCCGATTTTCACAATTCTTTTTTTATTGCGATCGCCGCCGATTCGCCGCTACCCGCCGCGCCGCCCCCCCCCCCCCCTCCAGACCCCTTGTGCAGCTTGGCCAATCAGTGCCAGGCAGCGCTGAGGGGTGGATCGGGATTCCCTCTGACGTCCACGACGTCATCCCGCCCCGTCGCCATGGCAACAGGGGAAGCCCAGCAGGAAATCCCGTTCTGAACGGGATTTCCTGCTTTCAGAGAGCGCCGGCGGCGATCGGGTTAGGTAGGGGGATGCCACTTGTCAGCGGCTCGCTACATGATTTAAAAAAAAAAATGTTTCAAGTGCTGCGCCGCCCCCTTGCCGACACAATTGGACCGGCAAGGGGGCTAAGAAGTGCTTAGTAGCAGTTCTACAGGTGTAGAATTGCAGGCTAGACATGATTGCAGAGTGCAGGCTAGACATGATTTGTGATGTGCTCCTCCCACCTGCTGAATTCCTCCTCAGAGCCTGCTGCTATCAATACAGCAGGTGTGTTGGTTACCTCGGCAACAGCAATTCCCCTCACACACTGCACTGTCTGAGAGACCTTCCTAACTCCTTCTATTATACAACAGTTTTAGAAGGAATCTAGACTATTTAGTGATTTCTTAAGAAGCCTGAGACAGTTCTGCATGGATTTCTAAAAACCTACTAATATTTTGTCTCAGACACTCTTGATAAATCTAGCCCATTGTCTTATATTCGGGGAAAGATGCTGAAACCAGAATATTTACCGTAAAGGTATCCTGAATAACTTGCTGCATTCTACTATAGGTTGTTACGGTGCCTCTAATACTGTAGTTGTCATTTATAGCAAGTTTCGCTTTATTTCCCAGTCTACTCAAAATGAAAGTAGCAGACTTTTGCCATCGGGCAGGAAGTGTGAACTGGCTGAAAGTCACAGGGTACAGTAGAAGAAAGAAAAATCAAATGATGTACTAGAAAAAAAAGCATTTATTTTTTCTAAAGGTAAATGAAACTGAGGGAGCAGCAGCTGATGGTTTAGTCATTTCAGGATTTGGTTGCCTTCACCTGCCACAGTCATTGATATTAAAGCACTTCTGACAATGTAAATGAAATAAGTTAGACGCTAACAAGACAAGGATAGCGCAGCCACAAATCCCCCCCTTCCTCCCGTCTCTCACAGGCCCATGTAACAGTCCGCTCTGCAGCCCTCTCCTGATGTGCTATGCATTGTGGGGCTGCAGGGGGGCACTCGCCAGCACAGATCCACCACCCACATAATCTCGGAGTCTTCTCGCCGGCTGGTTGTTCTGCGATTGCCGGTGGCTGTGTTTGACGTATCGGAGTAAGTTCAATATGGCGGCTGGAGTCATTCCGGGAATACGGAAAGCTGCTCCAATCTGTGAAAAGAAAGAAAAATCAGATAACTCTACAGTGGGGATCAGCCTCAAAATTCAGCTGTATTCTGTAGCATTAAAGGAAAGCTAAACGTGCATAGATAGACTGATATTCTGTGTGCCTCTGCCTCTGACATAGGAGACCAGGGTTCAAATCTCAGCTCTTCCTGTTAGTAAGCCAGCACCTATTTAGTAAGGAGACCTTGGGCAAAACTCCATAATACTGCTACTGCCTATAGAGTGCCCCTAGTGGCTACTGCTCAAGTGCTTTTTTTTAGGCGCTGGATAGTGTACTGGTTAAGAGCTCCGCCTCTGGCACAGGAGACCTGGATTCCAATCTCGTCTCTTCCGGTTCAGTAAGCCAGCACCTGTTCAGTAGGAGACCTTGGGCTAGACTCCCTAACACTGCTATTGCCTATAGAGCGCATCCTAGTGGCTGCAGCTCTGGCGCTTTGAGTCCGCCAGGAGAAAAGCTCAATATAAATGTTCTGAGTCTTGCTTTATGTTTTAACACAAGTCACACGGTTATTACAAATCCATTGATCTGCTGGTACAGTTCTTGAATCACATCAGAATCAGAATAGAATTTATTCACCAAGCACAGGGTAACATACAAGGAATTGTTATTGGCACGTACAACACAGCAGATATTACATGGGCAGGGGAACGCAGAGGTGGGTACACATAAGACAGGGAGATGGGATAGGCTCATAATAGAATTTACATAACAGAGTGGATTGCTAATTACATATTGCGTTGCTTTCACAGTGGGGATTACTGAATTGTGTGGTGGTGGTGAGGCAGAGTTGAGGGCCAGGCTTGGGGGAAGAAGGAGTTCTTGTGCCTGGCGTTTCTGGTGGAGATGGTTCTAAAGCAACGGCCCGATGGGAGTAAGTTAAGGTAGCGGTTGCCAGGGTGGGAGGGGTCTTTTACAATCCTGGCTGCCCCTGATTGCAGTCTGGAGGAATACAGGAGGTCTAGAGATGAGAGGGGGGCTCCAATGATCCTCTCAGCTGCTTTAAATCGACTCGACGGTAGCGGAGTAGAAGTGAGTCAGAAGGCTGAGACATGCCAAACTTTTTCAGCTGGTACAAGAAGAACAGCCATTGTTGGTTCTTTTTTGTGTTTTTGGAGGCGTTTGCTTACCCCCGAGGTCCCTGGAGATGGTGGTGCCCAGCCACCGATAAGGAATCATACAAAGTTTTGCAGATAGAGATTTGTAGACAGTCCCTATTCAGTGTTCAGCGGGGTCTTGTGCACAGCACTGTTCTACTCCCAGCCTTTCTACCCCTCCCCAAGTGCTGTGTACAGTAGAGATGCTGGAGGAGTCTGCAGAGCCCCACCCCTAGTCTCTCCACCCCCTCCCCAAGTGCTGTGTACTGTAGTGATGCTGGGGGAGTCTGCAGCGCCCCGCCCCCAGCCTCTCTACCCCTTCCCAAGTGCTGTGTAGTGTAGTGATGCTGGAGGAGTCTGCAGAGCCCCGCCCCCAGCCTTTCTACCTCTCCCCAAGTGCTGTGTACTGTAGTGATGCTGGAGGAGTCTGCAGAGCCCCGCCCCCAGCCTATCTACCCCTCCCCAAGTGCTGTGTACTGTAGTGATGCTGGAAGAGTCTGCAGAGCCCCGCCCCAGCCTCTCCACCCCTCCCCAAGTGCTGTGTACTGTAGTGATGCTGGAGGAGTCTGCAGAGCCCCGCCCCCAGCCTCTCTACCCCTTCTCAAGTGCTGTGTACTGTAGTGATGCTGGAGGAGTCTGCAGAGCCCCGCCCCCAGCCTCTCTATCCCTCCCAAAGTGCTGTGTACTGTAGTGATGCTGGAGGAGTCTGCAGAGCCCAGCCCCCAGCCTCTCCACCCCTCCCCAAGTGCTGTGTACTGTAGTGATGCTGGAGAAGTCTGCAGAGCCCCACCCCCAGCCTCTCCACCCCTCCCCAAGTGCTGTGTACTGTAGTGATGCTGGAGGAGTCTGCAGAGCCCAGCCCCCAGCCTCTCCACCCCTCCCCAAGTGCTGTGTACTGTAGTGATGCTGGAGAAGTCTGCAGAGCCCCGCCCCCAGCCTCTCCACCCCTCCCCAAGTGCTGTGTACTGTAGTGATGCTGAGGAGTCTGGGCACGGAGAGAAAGCGCTTTCTAGTCTCTGCACATTTGTTCTGCTCAGCCACTGATAAGAAAGCATACAAAGTTTGGTAGACAAAGATTTGTAGACAGTCCCTATTCAGTGTGCAGCAGGCTCTTGTATACGGTGCCCTGCCCCCAGACTCTCTACCCCTCCCCAAGTGCTGTGTACTCTAGAGATGCTGGAGAAGTCTCCAGAACCAGTTCTGCTCCATCAGAGATGGACAGAGTGAGAGTAATAAGCTGAGGCTGGGAGCACACTCGTCTGTCGGTTTTCTGTATGCGTTTTCTGCACACCATGAGCTTATGCATAACCGTGATAACTCATATCACAGCTGTTTTCACACGCATTTTCACGCAATCGTGAATTTTCGCGTGAAAACGATATCGTTTCCGTGCAAAAATTCTTGATTGCGCGCAATAATTTGCAAAAGCGCAGAAAATCGAAACTGCGTGTGAAAACGGCCGTGATATGAGTTCTCACAGCTTAGTGAATGAAGCCCTATGTGTGTCTGTAGGTGTGAAAACATTCACGTTTTATCACAGAAGCTAATGTAATTGATAGAGAAAATGCTTCCAGTGCTTCACTGCTGTCTGGTTTCATCTGCATGGGGAAAACACATTCAAGTGTGCGCTAGCCAACTGAATAATAACAATGATTCTCTGTTTACCTGTGCAGAGAGCAGGAGGGGGGGGGGGCATGCAAAGTTCTGCAGGGGGGCCCAGTGTTTTCTAGTTACGCCCCCTGCTGGTTCACACAGGCTTCTGCTGTCTCGTCTCGTTCAAACGCTGTTTTTTTTTTTTTTTCAAGAATGCCAGCGCTTATCAGCTAAGCTTTTGACTTTTGAAAGCTTTTAATGGCTTTCAGGAAAGCGGTGCGTTTCTTGAGCTTTTACAGAAGGTAAATGGAAAGGCTGGGCTTTTATGGGCTTTTGCTGGCTTTCAAACGCCTTCTAGAAGCTGCATGTTGCCTTTGAGATGAGACGAGACGCCGGGATCAACTGCCAGGCTTTGATGAAAGCCTGCAAAAGCTGGTACTAAACACTCCCATTCACTTCCATGGGATAGCAATAGATCCCTGAAAATGTTACTTTCAAAATATCAAGTTTAATGCCAGCAAAACATCAGTGTTAAAGAGATACTGAAGCGAAAAAAAAATGATATTATGATTTGTATGTGTAGCACAGCTAAGAAATAAAACATTAAGATCAGATACATCAGTCTAATTGTTTCCAGTACAGGAAGAGTTGAGAAACTCCAGGTGTTAGCTCTATGCAAACAAGCCATTAAGCTCTCTGACTTAGTCCTGGAGAGGGCTGTTATCTGACATTTATTATCTCAACTGTTCCTGGACTATTTACTTTTTCTCTGCTAGAGGAGAGGTCATTAGTTCACAGACTGCTCTGAAAGACTCATTTTGAATGCTGAGTGTTGTGTAATCTGCACATAATATAGAATTGTTCAATGTTAGAATAAACACTATATACCTGAAAATAAAAGTATGAGAATATTTTCTTTGCTGCTAATCTTCTAGTAATTATTCATAGTACACAACCAATTCACTATATCATATTTTTTTTTTCGCTTCAGTCCTAACCAGCCCTATACAGACAAGAAGGGAGGACAGATCTGAGAAAAATAAAAAGATGTTCCCCATAACATAATGAGCTGATCGACTTGTACGTCACTTAGTGACCGGATGCCAAAAGATTATGTGAGTGAACTTTAGCGTTGTTTTTTTTTTTTTTTTTTTTTAATTTGCTTTTTTTGTTGTTGTTTTTTTTAATCAATCCTTTTTCATAGCTACTTCTGTCACATGCTAACTTCATTTTATCCAGCCCTTATATAAATTTGCCATATTGATTCGCATAGTGCCCCTTTAACCACTTGAGGACCCATTTTTTTTACAAATTAGGCCACTGCAGCTTTAAAGGGAACCTGAAGTGAGTAAAATTATTTAAAATAAACACATGACGTAGCTGCAAATGAATATTACATACTAACCTCACTGTCAGTTCCTCTCAGAAGCTCCCCATTTTCTTCTTACAATGGTCCCTTCCGGTTCTGACAATATTTTGTCTAAACTGAAATATACTAGTTGCTGTCAGTTATATATCAGCAGCTTTCAGTTAGGCTAGGGCCACACTAGCTCCGGGTGCGGGACGCATCCGCGGTCCGGGCTCCGATTTTCAAAACCCGGAACGCAAACGGATCCGTGCTGCCTTTTTTGCAGCACACGTTTTGGATCCGCTTGCGTGTTTTTTGTTTTTTTTTGCTAGAGGGGGTAGCAGCCAGGACTGCAGGCTGCGCGCAAAGCGGCGGCCAGGGGGGTCACATCCCCCCCCCCTTGCTCACCTGGGTGCCCCCTGTCCCCGCTCCCCCTCCAGCTCGCATATAATGTAATAATTTGTACCTAAGGAAGTTCGGCGAGCCGGGCACTTCCGCCCACACCGCTCGCCGTCACTTCCTGCAATGTCGCCCTCTGTATTTCAGTGGGCGGCATCGCAGGAAGTGACGGCGAGCGGTGTGGGCGGAAGTGCCCGGCTCGCCGAACTTCCTTAGGTACAAATTATTACATTATATGCGAGCTGGAGGGGGAGCGGGGACGGGGGGCACCCAGGTGAGCAAGGGGGGGGGGGGGGGAAATGTGACCCTCCCCCCCCCCTGGCCGCCGCTTTGCCCGCCGCTTTGCCCGCAGCCCCCTGTCCTGGCTGCTACCCCCTCCAGCATGGCGGCCCCCTCCTTCACCATGGGACACTGGAAACTGATCCGTTTCCAGTGTCCCAAAAATGTCAGTGAAGAGGGAGGCCCGTTTCCCCATTGATTTTCACTACCCGTACGTGTATACGGGTCCGTGAAAAATGCTGCAAGTCCGGACTCAGCGTTCCGGGTTTAAAAACGTATTCCGCGGATCGCACGCGGATACGTTTTTAACTTGAGTGTGTACTGTTCCTATTTTTAACATTGGTATCCGTGGCTACGTTTTTCGTCCGGGACAAAAAACGTAGCTACGGATACGTTTTTAAATCAAGTGTGAACTAGCCCTTACAGCTGAATGTGCAAGGTAATGTCCATGTTTCCCTATTGCTCAAGTGGGTGATATCACTGTGTAACAGTGTGCTGACCAGGAAGCTGTTATAGGGTAATGACCAATTTTAAAATGGAGGACGGAGAATTCCATTGATCACAGTGGACAAATGGGACGCAGGAGAGGAGGAGGAGGTTGAGTAGTAGACTACACAGGAGGTAAGTATGACCTGTGTATGGTTATTCTGACTTTTTATTTTCAGTTCAGGTTCTCTTTAAGGGCTCGCTACAGTGCCGTACAGCTCAGCACACAAGCGATTCCCCCCTTTTCTGCCCACCAACAGAGCTTTCTGTTGGTGGGCTTGGATCCCTGCTGGCATGTTTGTTTTATTTTTTAATTTATTTGTGTCTAAAAATAATATTTATAAATAAATATTACTTTTTTTTTTTTTTTTAATTTTCTCCCCGCACCTCCCTCCCTCCGCCAGCCAGCCAATCACAGTGATCGCCTTTCATAGGCATCAACCTATGACAGCCGGTCGCTCCTGTGTGTCTCAGGGGGACAGCTTGTGACAGTACAGCGCTGCCGTAGATCGCAGCACTGTACACTGTAAATAGACGGCAGTCTCACCGTCTAACAGTCTCCTACCGGCAATCGCCGCTGGGAGCTTGATGACGGAGCGGAGACATTAAAGCGCAAAGGCGCGCACATCGGCGCACGCGATCTCCTGCATAACCCCGACCCAGGATTTCACGCCAATTGGCATTGAGTGGTCCTGGAGCTGCCGCCACATCCACGCCAGCGAGCGGTCGTTTAGTAGTTAACTCGTACTTTCCCTTAATTCTTTTTTTAATGAAACAACCTCGACTTACCGTCTCAGGCCGGCTGTGTGACAACTTCTCTCTGACTTCCAGTGAGAGGACGGCGTCCAGGTTCATGTAGTCCAAGTCTTCCGGCAATGCCAAGGACTCGTCCCTCTGGACCTCTGCTATGTCCTTCTGCTGGATTGCCACATGTACTTCATACAGGGCTGGGGAGAGGACAGGACAAGCTTATCCATCACAAGTCCACCCCATAGACCACAGAAATACAGCAAGATGATGATCTGCTTCAAGACTGGACAGCCCAACTAGCAACTGGAGCCCCAAAATATTCAAAAACATTTTACCTTGCCTAGGGCCCCATTACATCTTCATCAATCTCTGGCTATGCGGAACTACTCGTGTCCCCAAGTCGTTTCAAGGAGAGGATAGAACAATGGGACGGACCGATGGAACGGGAAGGCTCTATATTTATATATAGCCTTCCTTCTTTTTAAAAAAGGAACATTAACTAAGGACTGAACTTCATCCCAATCAGTAGCCGATACCCCCTTTTCCACCAGAAATCTTTTCCTTTTCTGTAACAGATCATCAGGAGGGTCCGTATGGCTGATAATGTGGTGAAATCCCTCCCACAGTGTGATGTCATGACCACAGTCCTGACAGTTTCCTGTCTGTGAACCTTGTTGCATTGTGGGAAATAACGTCTTTTTTCCAACTGCCAAGCAGCCAGTATCTCCCTCTGTGCATAAAACTCTCAGTAATGAACATTCCGTACAGATCACCTGGCAGAACTAAAGATGTCACCACCGGTGATACATTTCAGAATGTAAATCAGGGAGAGGAAAGATTTTACAATGGCCAAACACAAATAATTTATAAGTGAATATTGTTAAAAACAAAATAAGCAATTTCATTCCTGATCTTAGTTTTACTACAGGTCCTCTTTAAGTATCAAACCTGAGGTGAGTTTTTTCACTTCAGGCTCATTTTACAGCAAATATGAAGTGAGTTGAAAGTTAGATACTCACCTCTGGAGAGGGAGGGGCTCTGGACCCCACAGAGCCTTCCTGGTCCTCTCTCTGCCCCCTCGCCCCACCGCTGTCCCCTGCTGAAATACCGCATCTTCGGGAGTCCTTGGAAGGCTCAGGAAATGCTTGTGTCCCCGCATGAATCCAGAGGAGGGCAGCTCCATACTGCGCATGCGCAAGCTCAGAACATGTGAGTGCAAAATGGAGCCGCCCATCTTTGGAATAACTCCAGGACACGAGTGCTTCAGAATCCTTTCAAAGACTCCAAAAGGCGCATTTGATGGGTTGGTCAAGTAACTTTAACCCATTCAGGTTCCGTCGTTTTCACGTGAGAAATGTTCACCTTCCATTCATTAGCCTATAACTTTATCACTACTTATCACAATGAACTGATCTATATCTTGTTTTTTCCACCTCCAATTAGGCTTTCTTTGGGGGGTACATTTTGCTAAGAGCCACTTTACTGTAAATGCATTTTAACAGGAAGAATAAGAAAAAACTGAAAAAATTCATTATTTCTCAGTTTTCAGCCATTATAGTTTTAAAATAATACATGCCTCCATAATTAAAACTCACGTATTGTATTTGCCCATATGTCCCGGTTATTACACCGTTAAAATTATGTCCCTATCACAATGTATGGCGACAATATTTTATTTGGAAATAAAGGTGCATATTCTCCATTTTGCATCTATCACTATTTACAAGTTTAAAATAAAAAAAATATAGAAATATTTCATCTTTACATTGATATTTAAAAAGTTTAGACCCTTAGGTAAATATACATGTTTTTTTTTTATTGTAATGGTTTTTTTTTTATAGTAAACATTTTATTTGGGTAGTTTTGGGAGGGTGGGAGGTAAACAATAGATTTATAATGTAAATGTGTGTTAATTTTTTTTTTTTATTTTTTTTTTTACAGGTGTAGTATTACTTTTTGGCCACAAGATGGCGGCCATGAGTTTGTTTACATGACGTCACTCTAAGCGTAGCATGCGCTTAGAGTGAGTCATCGGAGAGGGAATGGCCAGAAAAGGCGCAGCTTCCGAGAGAAGCTGTCGCTTTTTCAGCGGGGGAGAGGAATCAATGATCGGGCACCATAGCCCGATACATTGATTCCGTGGCTACCGAATCCGCGGCCGGGAGTGCGCGTGCATGCGCGCGATCGGCTGCAGGAGCGCGCAGTAGTGCGCATGGTTCCTGGACGTAGAAACTACGTCCAGGAACCAAAATAGGTTAAAGAGAACCCGAGGTGGGTTTGAAGAATGTTATCTGCATACAGAGGCTGGATCTGCCTATACAGCCCAGCCTCTGTTGCTATCCCAAACCCCCCTGAGGTCCCCCTGCACTCTGCAATCCCTCATAAATCACAGCCACGCTGCTGACAAACAGCTTGTCAGAGCTGGCTGTGTTTATCTCTCTATAGTGTCAGTCTGCTGCTCTCCCCGCCTCCTGCAGAACTCCAGTCCCCGCCTGCATCCCTTCCCTCCCTGCTGATTGGAGGGAAGGGACTGGGGCAGGGACCGGAGCTATGCAGGAGGCAGGGGAGCAGCTGTGACTGACACTACAGATGTAAACACAGCCTCACAGCAAGGCTGTGATTTATGAGGGATTGCAGAGTGCAGGAGGACCTTAGGGGGGTTTGGGATAGCAACAGAGGCTGGGCTGTATAGGCAGATCCAGCCTCTGTATGCAGATAACATTCTTTAAACACACCTTGGGTTCTCTTTAATCACTTGAAGACAAGCAGGTGTATTAAAACGTCCTGCTTGAGCCTCTTAACGGCTCCAGGACATTTATATAAGTTAAGCAGCGCTGCTGACGCTGTGCGCGTGTCCTTGCTCCCGCCCATGCGTTCCCGCACGCGTGCACTTACTAAAAGTAAAACAAAAACCACAGACAAAATACACCTTTATTTCCAAATAATATATTGTCACCATACGTTGTACTAGGGACATCATTCAAATCTTGTGATAACCAGGACAAAAAGGCAGATAAAATATGTGGGTTTTATGTACAGTAGCAGTGTTTATATTAAAACTATAGGGGATGAAATTGGAGAAATTGTGTATTTCATTTTTATTCCTTGTTTTTCCCTTTAAAATGCATAGAAAATAAAGTAATTACTAAAAAAACAAAAAACAAATATCAACCTCAAAAAACCTAATTGGTGGTAAAAAAAAACAGGATATAGATCATGTCATTGTGATTAGTAGTGATTAAGCTATTGGCAAATGAAAGGGATGAGCACTGAAAGGTGAAAATCGCTCTGGTCCGTAAGGGTAAAAACGCCTTTGGGGTGAAGTGGTTAAACCTGTAACAGAAAAAAGTGCTCCTGGGGGGTACTCACCTCGGGAGGGGGAAGCCTCTGGATCCTATCGAGGTTTCCCTTGTCCTCCTCCGTCCCACGGTGGTCTCACTGAGACCCTCCGAAGCCACAGCCAACAATTTGTCAGGCTTTGGCGCAGGGCCGACTGGAATCGGCTATTTCAGCCTGATCCAGAGCCGAGAGCTGCTACTGCGCTGGAGCCAGAGGAGGTAAATATTGCAAGCGCTGCTGCGCCTGCGCCAAAGCCTGATAAATTGTGGACTGTAGCTTCAGAGGGGTCCAGCAAGACCAGCGTGGGGCAGAGGAGAACGGGGGGAGCCTCAATAGGATCCAGAGGCTTCTCCCTCCCGAGGTGAGTACCCCCCAGGGGCCCATACTTTTGTGACACAGTCTCTTTAATGGGAGGACAATGGTGGACCGAAGACACGGAGAGAGGTATTTGTTTTTTTAGGTGGCTTAAGTATTACTTTAACACTGAAGCCACCAGGCGTCAAGTGAACCCAAGGTGAGAGGGATATGGAGGCTGCCATATTTATTTCCTTTTAAACAATACCAGTTCCATGGCTGTCCTGCTGGTCTATTTGGCTACAGTAGTGTTTGAATGACACCAGAAACAAGCATGCAGCTAATCTTGTCAGATCTGACAATAATGTCAGAAACACCTGATCTGCTGCATGCTTGTTCAGGGGCCATGGATGAAAGTATTAGGGGCAGAAGATCAGCAGGACAGCCGGGCAACTGGTATGGCTTAAAGTAAACCTGAGACAATAGGGTGTAAAATGTCATACATACCTGGGGCTTGCCCCGGTAGCGTCACCACGCATGCACAGCCCGGCCACTCTCCTGTCACCGGGAGCATTCTACACCCGTGCAGTACTCCTTTGCAGGTGCAGAACACTCCCAGCCACAGGAGCGTGAAGTGGGAGGGAGCGCGTGCCGGCGGACTGAGCCTGAGCCGACTTGGCCCTGACTGCCTGAAGATAACGAGGCATTTACCAAATCTTCCAGGAGGTGGAGGAGGAGAGCGAGGGAGCAATCTGTGTGGAGGGGGCTGGAGGAAGCCCCAAATACAGGGAGTGCAGAATTAGGCAAATGAGTATTTTGACCACATCATCCTCTTTATGCATGTTGTCTTACTCCAAGCTGTATAGGCTCGAAAGCCAGCCTACTACCAATTAAGCATATTAGGTGATGTGCAGCTCTGTAATGAGAAGGGGTGTGGTCTAATGACATCAACACCCTATATCAGGTGTGCATAATTATTAGGCAACTTCCTTTCCTTTGGCAAAATGGGTCAAAAGAAGGACTTGACAGGCTAAGAAAAGTCAAAAATAGTGAGATATCTTGCAGAGGGATGCAGCACTCTTAAAATTGCAAAGCTTCTGAAGCGTGATCATCGAACAATCAAGCGTTTCATTCAAAATAGTCAACCGGGTCGCAAGAAGCGTGTGGAAAAACCAAGGTGCAAAATAACTGCCCATGAGCTGAGAAAAGTCAAGCGTGCAGCTGCCAAGATGCCACTTGCCACCAGTATGGCCATTTTTCAGAGCTGCAACATCACTGGAGTGCCCAAAAGCACAAGGTGTGCAATACTCAGAGACATGGCCAAGGTAAGAAAGGCTGAAAGACGACCACCACTGACCAAGACACACAAGCTGAAATGTCAAGACTGGGCCAAGAAATATCTCAAGACTGAATTTTCTAAGGTTTTATGGACTGATGAAATGAGAGGGAGTCTTGATGGGCCAGATGGATGGGCCCGTGGCTGGATTGGTAAAGGGCAGAGAGCTCCAGTCCGACTCAGACGCCAGCAAGGTGGAGGTGGAGCACCGGCGTACCTACCGGGGATGTGACCCCCTCAGCCGCAGGGGGGCCCGGGGCTGCTCTGGGGCCCGCTCACTGTGCGTGTGGGGAGCGCTGCTCTGGACCCCCCAGCAAGGTGCTCAACTGGCCGCAGCGTCTAATAGACGCTGCGCCAGTTCATGCCCCGCTCCAGCAGCCTGCATAGTCTCCGGCAGGCAGAGCAGGGCTACGGCAAGATGGCCGCCGAAGAAGCCCTGCACTGGAGACTATTTGTGTCTCTAGTACAGGGCTTCGGCAGCCATCTTGCCGTAGCCCTGCACTCTGCCTGTCAGCGCGGGAGATGTGCTGCAGGAGGACTCGGGGAGCTGCGAGCCAGATGCCGGGAGAGGAGAAGACTTCTGTCAGGTAAGTGAATAGTTTTTTTTTCACAGGTGCATTTTTTTTTCTAGTGTCTGCTGCCTACATTGTGATTTTCAGGTGTCTGCTGCCCACATTATGATTTTCTGGTGTCTGCTGCCTACATTGCGATTTTCTGGTGTCTGCTGCCCACATTAGGATTTTCAGGTGTCTGCTGCCCACATTACGATTTTCAGGTGTCTGCTGCCCACATTACGATTTTCAGGTGTCTGCTGCCCACATTGCGATTTTCTGGTGTCTGCTGCCCACATTACGATTTTCAGGTGTCTGCTGCCCACATTACGATTTTCTGGTGACTGACTGGCTGCCCACATTGCGATTTTCAGGTGTCTGCTGCACACATTACGATTTTCAGGTGTCTGCTGCCCATATTATGATTTTCTGGTGTCTGCTGCCCACATTACGATTTTCAGGTGCCTGCTGCCCACATTACGATTTTCAGGTGTCTGCTGCCCACATTATGATTTTCTGGTGTTTGCTGCCCACATTGCGATTTTCTGGTGTCTGCTGCCCACATTACGATTTTCTGGTCACTGCTGCCCACATTACGATTTTCTGGTCACTGCTGCCCACATTGCGATTTTCAGGTGTCTGCTGCCCACATTACGATTTTCTGGTCACTGCTGCCCACATTGCGATTTTCTGGTCACTGCTGCCCACATTACGATTTTCTGGTGTCTGCTGCCCACATTACGATTTTCTGGTCACTGCTGCCCACATTGCGATTTTCTGGTGTCTGCTGCCCACATTGCGATTTTCTGGTGTCTGCTGCCCACATTACGATTTTCAGGTGTCTGCTGCCCACATTACGATTTTCTGGTCACTGCTGCCCACATTGCGATTTTCTGGTGTCTGCTGCCCACATTACGATTTTCAGGTGTCTGCTGCCCATATTATGATTTTCTGGTGTCTGCTGCCCACATTACGATTTTCAGGTGCCTGCTGCCCACATTACGATTTTCAGGTGTCTGCTGCCCACATTGCGATTTTCTGGTGTCTGCTGCCCACATTGCGATTTTCAGGTGTCTGCTGCCCACATTACGATTTTCTGGTCACTGCTGCCCACATTGCGATTTTCTGGCCCACATTACGATTTTCTGGTGAATGCTGTCCATGTTACAATTTTCTGGTGAACGCTGCCCACATTACGATTTTCTGGTGAACTCTGCCCACATTACGATTTTCTGTCCCACATTACGATATTCTGGTGAACGCTGCCCACATTACGATTGTCTGGTGAATGCTGTCCACGTTACAATTTTCTGGTGACTGCTGCTCACGTTACGATTTTCTGGTGACTGGTGCCCACATTACGATTTTCTGGTGAACTCTGCCCACATTACGATTTTCTGGTGAACTCTGCCCACATCATGATTTTCTAAAGGCCCACATTACGATTTTCTGGTGAACTCTGCCCACATTACGATTTTCTGGCCCACATTACGATTGTCTGGTAAAATGCTGCCCACTTTACAATTATTTTACAGTGAAACGCTGCCCCATTACGATTATTTGGCACCTATGGGGGGGGGGGGGGGCCCATCCAAATATTCGCAGGGGGGCCCAGTGATTTCTAGTTACGCCCCTGAGGTGGAGTACTGGTTTGGGCTTGTATCATCAAAGATGAGCTTGTGGGGCCTTTTCGGGTTGAGGATGGAGTCAAGCTCAACTCACAGTCCTACTGCCAGTTTGTGGAAGACACCTTCTTCAAGCAGTGGTACAGGAAGTCTGCATCCTTCAAGAAAAACATGATTTTCATGCAGGACAATGCTCCATCACACGCGTCCAAGTACTCCACAGCGTGGCAGGCAAGAAAGGGTATAAAAGAAGAAAAACTAATGACATGGCCTCCTTCTTCACCAGATCTGAACCCCATTGAGAACCTGTGGTCCATCATAAAATGTGAGCTTTACAAAGAAGGAAAACAGTACACCTCTCTGAACAGTGTCTGGGAGGCTGTGGTTGCTGCTGCACACAATGTTGATGGTGAACAGATCAAAACACTGACAGAATCCATGGATGGCAGGCTTTTGAGTGTCCTTGCAAAGAAAGGTGGCTATATTGGTCACTGATTTTTTTATGTTTTGTTTTTGAATGTCAGAAATGTATATTTGTGAATGTTGAGATGTTATATTGGTTTCACTGATAAAAAAATAAATAATTGAAATGGGTATATATTTGTTTTTTGTTAAGTTGCCTAATAATTATGCACAGTAAGTCACCTGCACACACAGATATCCCCCTAAAATAGCTCAAACTAAAAACAAACTAAAAACTACTTTCAAAAATATTCAGCTTTGATATTAATGAGTTTTTTGGGTTCATTGAGAACATGGTTGTTGTTCAATAACAAAATTATTCCTCAAAAATACCACTTGCCTAATAATTCTGCACTCCCTGTATGTATAAAACTTTTACAACCTTTCGTCTCTCGTACACTTTAAAAGGAAATAAATATGGCAGCCTCCATATCACTCTCACCTCGGTGTCACTTCAACTTTTATGAGCCTGCTGCCTCACTGACCCTCCCAGTAGGGTACTACGATGAGAATAATGGTTTAGAAATAGCTAGAGAAGCGCTGTACAACGTCCAGCGAGACAAAACAAGCAGCGGTGGGGTCATGTAGCCGCACTGCTAATGAGGAGAGTTCCTGCTATTTTTAAACCTTTAACCTTTGTGGTTAGTACCACCCTGGGAGGGGAATGCAGGTGGAACGATCCACATTTAGCACAGAAAGAAAGTGCGTCAATTGATTTCACAGTCAAAAATAAAAACAGCTCCAATAGCAGAACGTGTGTGAAATCGTATTGAAGTGGAACCGGAGTCAAAATACAACCTCTACTGTAATGGATTAGCAATGCTGATTAGAGATGGACCGAACGGTTCCGGCGAACTTTCGGTGGTTTGCGTTCGCCAGCGAAGGCAAACTTTTGCGGAAGTTCGGTTCGCCCCCATAGTGCGCCATTAGGGTCAACTTTGACCCTCTACATCACAGTCAGCAGGCACATTGTAGCCAATTAGGCTACACTCTCTCCTGGAGCCACTCCCCCTTTATAAAAGGCGGGCAGCGCTGGCTATTACACTCACTCGTTTGCCTGCAGTAATTAGTGAAGGGACAGCTGCTGGCAGACTCTCATAGGGAAAGATTAGTTAGGCTCTTGTAGGCTTGTTAGCTTGCTCCTGGCTGATTGTTATTGCTAAAATAGCACCCCTCAACAGCTCTTTTGAGAGGCAATGTTCTCCTGATGTGTTTTTTATTTTCTGTGTTGCCCACTGACACTGCATTATACAGCCCTATCTGTTGCAGCTGGACCTTGGTAATTGTTATTACTGTGCCAGCCCTGCCTAACTATCTATACTGCGACACCTGCCTATGCCTACCTAACTACTGGGGCACCTACTTACCTATACAGGGACACCTACCCATGCCTACCTACCTATACTAGGGCACCTACCTATGCCTACCTACCTATACTGGGACTCCTACCTATGCCTAGCTAACTACTGGGGCACCTACCTATGCCTATCTACCTATACTGGGACACCTACCTATGCCTACCTACCTATACTGGGACTCCTACCTATGCCTAGCTAACTACTGGGGCACCTACCTATGCCTACCTACCTATACTAGGGCACTTACCTATGCCTCAAATATAACCTACCTTGTGCTTCACACAACCTATGCCTATCTACCTATACTGGGACACCTACCTATGCCTACCTACATACAAGAAGATAATAAGGTGGTTGTTTCATTGTGGACAGACTAAATTTGATCAGCTGGACAGTCACTGTTGTTCTATCATTGAGCTACCACAGCCCGGCGACCATATGGGCTTGAAAACCGCCACGGCCTGCACTCTCGCCATGGTGCGCACAAGTCTAGCACGGCCTTCACTACGCAAACAGCTGTTTGCAGTGCGTTACACAGTGCATTTGGTGTGTCAGCGTGAAGCAGTACTCTAATTACACTCCCTGATTGATGTGTACACATGCAAGATGTTTTAAAGCACTTTAGGCCTGCAATTTAGCATTCAATGGGCCTGATTCACAAAGCGGTGCTAACAGTTAGCACACTGGTGAAAAGCCCTTTATCACGCCTTAACTTTGTTTAGGCATGATAAGTTTAGGTGTGATAAGTTTAGGTGTGATAAGTTTAGGCATGATAAGTTTAGGTGTGATAAGTTTTTAGGCGTGATAAGTTTAAGCACCAACTGGGTTAGCACCGCAGTGCACAGCTGATCAAAAGTTTTGCACTAGCAAAGTCTGGTGCACTTTGCATAGAGTTTAATGGCGCTGCTTTGCGTGCGGGACTTTGTGCGCGATCTAAACTTATCATGCCTAAACTTATCATGCCTAAACTGAGTTTAGGAATGATAAAAATGGTTATCACGCCTAAAGTCTTTAACTGGGTTATCACCGCTTTGTGAATCGAGCCCAATGTGATTTTTTGCCCTTAAAACGCTGCTTTGCGTCACATCCAGATTTTTCCCCGGGACTTGTGGCGTCTATCCCACTCATCCATGCCCCCCTCCAGGTGTTAGACCCCTTGAAACATCTTTTCCATCACTTTTGTGGCCAGCATAAGTGTTTCTAGTATCCAAAGTTCGCATCCCCATTGAAGTCTATTGCGGTTCGCGAAAGTTTGCGCAAACCGAACCTTTAACCCGTTCGCGAACCGAAAATCGGAGGTTCGGGCCATCTCTAATGCTGATCTATATTTTATGCAGAAACTTGTTTTGTTTTTGTTTTGTTTTTTTAACCAGCCTGAAAGGGTTAATAGATTTGCTTTTGTTTTCTCTTGGGAGCCTTATCAGTCACAGAGCACAGCAGCAAGCTCTCAAGGCTGCCCAGAGGTGGTTGTTTTATTTCTGAATGCAGAGGATGAGGCTTGTTCCTAGCAGGGAGCTTTTGTAGGCAAGCTTAAAGTGAACCAGAGATGAAGCACCCTCATGTATTTTACCATATACAGTACATCAGTGGGAACATTAGAGAAAACACCTACCCTGCTCTCTGTTTCATCCTTCACTGCTCAGCCTGCTTGTTACAGCCCTGATAAAATCCCTGACTGAGTATTCAGTCTGGCTTTGCTCAGGAATCATTATAGCCAAGTCATTATAGCAGAGCCAGAAGGTGGCAGGCTCGGGCTTGAAAATAAATCAGAGAAGACAGACTCAGCTATAATGATCCCTGAGCAAAGCCAGACTGAAAGCTCAGTTGGGGATTTTATCAGGGCTGCTAAGAAGCAGGCTGAGCAGTGAAGAATGAAAGAGAAAGCAGGGATGTAGCCCCACCCACTTCTGTGCAGTCCACAATATTCCCGAGCAGACAGATGCGTTCCCTATATAGCCTATGGTAGGAAATGCATCCGCCCCGGGCTCCAACCAGACCACAATGGACCATCTGTGTGGACACTACACTGTCCACTCCTGCTGGCTATACGCAGTCTGGGGACAGATGGGAACTGAGCCTAACTGATAGAAAGCTGTTCATTTGGGGAAAGAGCAATGTACTGCTTACACACTAAACTGGATAGTACATTGTGATGGCTGATGGCTGCTCCCACACGAGCTGCTGTTGCTGTGGCCAGTGATGTTTGATCACGATGGGGATTCAGACTAACAGGGTGGGGGATATTGCAGGAGGGGGCGTCTACTCCGTCTTTTAATGGCAGTAATGGCAGTATTTGTATAGCGCCTTTCTCCTGTCGGACTCAAAGCGCTTGTGAGGCAGCCACTAGAACGCACTCAGTAGGCAGTAGCAGTGTTAGGGAGTCTTGCCCAATGAACTCCTTACTGAATTACTGGCTTACTGAACAGGCAGAGCCGAGATTCGAACCCAGGTCTCCCATGTCAGAGCCCTTAACCAGTACACTATCCAGCCACTGGATTACAGTCCTTAAAGAGGAACTGTAGTGAAGACATAATACAATTTTTTTTTTCAATATTCATTTATAGATTATTTAGTCTGTTTGCGCCCATTGTAACATCTTTCCTCTCCCTGATTTACATTCTCGAATTTATCACAGGTGGCAACATCTTTAGTCCCGGCAGGTGCATCACTGTGGAATGTTTGTTTAGTAAGAGTTCTGAAGCCAGTAGAAAATATACATGGCCTCCCAGAATGCTCTGGGAGGAGAATTTTGCATTGTTAAACAGCCTGAGCTAAACCTCACTGGGCGGACAGGGTTACACGCCAATATGCAGATAAAGATAGATATAAGAAGGGTTTCTGATGCTGAAACCAAAGAAAATTCACATGAAAGTTGGTATCCTGAATATTTTATTACATTCTACTATATATCACTACAGGGCCTCTTTACTGCATTCTGCTATATGTCACTACAGGACCTCTTTACTGCATTTTGCTATATGTCACTACCGGGCCTCTTTACTGCATTCTGCTATATGTCACTACAGGGCCTCTTTACTGCATTCTGCTATATGTCACTACAGGACCTCTTTACTGCATTTTGCTATATGTCACTACCGGGCCTCTTTACTGCATTCTACTATATGTCACTACAGGACCTCTTTACTGCATTCTACTATATGTCACTACAGGGCCTCTTTACTGCATTCTACTATATGTCACTACAGGGCCTCTTTACTGCATTCTGCTATATGTCACTACAGGGCCTCTTTACTGCATTCTACTATATGTCACTACAGGGCCTCTTTACTGCATTCTGCTATATGTCACTACAGGGCCTCTTTACTGCATTCTACTATATGTCACTACAGGGCTTCTTTACTGAATTCTGCTATATGTCACTACAGGGCCTCTTTACTGCATTCTGCTATATGTCACTACAGGGCCTCTTTACTGCATTCTGCTATATGTCACTACAGGGCCTCTTTACTGCATTCTGCTATATGTCACTACAGGACCTCTTTACTGCATTCTGCTATATGTCACTACCGGGCCTCTTTACTGCATTCTGCTATATGTCACTACAGGACCTCTTTACTGCATTCCGCTATATGTCACTACAGGGCCTCTTTACTGCAATCTGCTATATGTCACTACAGGACCTCTTTACTGCATTCCGCTATATGTCACTACAGGGCCTCTTTACTGCATTCTGCTATATGTCACTACAGGGCCTCTTTACTGCATTCTACTATATGTCACTACAGGGCCTCTTTACTGCATTCTACTATATGTCACTACAGGGCCTCTTTACTGCATTCTGCTACATATCACTACAGGGCCTCTTTACCGCTTTCTACTATATTTCACTACTGGCCCTCTTTACCGCATTCTGCTATAGGTCACTACAGGGCCTCTTTACTGCATTCTGCTACATGTCACTACCGGGCCTCTTTACTGCATTCTGCTATATGTCACTACAGGGCCTCTTTACTGCATTCTGATACATGTCACTACAGGGTCTGTATACTGCATTCTGCTATATGTCACTACAGGGCCTCTTTACCGCATTCTGCTATATGTCACTACAGGGTCTGTATACTGCATTCTGCTATATTTCACTACATGCCCTCTTTACTGCATTCTGCTATATGTCACTGCAGGGCCTCTTTACTGCATTCTGCTACATGTCACTACAGGGCCTCTTTACTGCATTCTGCTGTATGTCACTACAGGGCCTCTTTACTGCATCCTACTATATGTCACTACAGGGCCTCTTTACTGCATTCTACTATATGTCACTACAGGGCCTCTTTACTGAATTCTGCTATATGTCACTACAGGGCCTCTTTACTGCATTCTGCTATATGTCACTATAGGGCCTCTTTACTGCATTCTACTATATGTCACTACAGGGCCTCTTTACTGAATTCTGCTATATGTCACGAAAGGGCCTCTTTACTGCATTCTACTATATGTCACTACCGGGCCTCTTTACTGCATTCTGCTATATTTCACTACAGGGCCTCTTTACTGCATTCTACTATATGTCACTACAGGGCCTCTTTACTGCATTCTACTATATGTCACTACAGGGCCTCTTTACTGCATTCTATTATAAGTCACTACAGGGCCTCTTTACTGCATTCTATTATAAGTCACTACAGGGCCTCTTTACTGCATTCTGCTATATGTCACTACAGGGCCTCTTTACTGCATTCTGCTATATGTCACTACAGGGCCTCTTTACTGCATTCTGCTAAATGTCACTACAGGGCCGCTTTACTGCATCCTGCTATATGTCACTACAGGGCCTCTTTACTGCATTCTGCTATATGTCACTACAGGTCCTCTTTACTGCATTCTGCTATATGTCACTACAGGTCCTCTTTACTGCATTCTGCTATATGTCACTACAGGGCCTCTTTACTGCATCCTGCTATATGTCACTACAGGGTCTCTTTACTGCATTCTGCTATATGTCACTACAGGGCCTCTTTACTGCATTCTGCTATACGTCACTACAGGGTCTCTTTACTGCATTCCACTATATTTCACTACAGGCCCTCTTTACCGCATTCTGCTATGTGTCACTACAGGGCCTCTTTACCGCTTTCTACTATATTTCACTACTGGCCCTCTTTACCGCATTCTGCTATATGTCACTACAGGGCCTCTTTACTGCATTCTGCTACATGTCACTACAGGGCCTCTTTACTGCATTCTGCTATACGTCACTACAGGGTCTCTTTACTGCATTCTGCTATATGTCACTACAGGGTCTCTTTACTGCATTCTGCTATATGTCACTACAGGGCCTCTTTACTGCATTCTGCTACATGTCACTACAGGGTCTGTATACTGCATTCTGCTATATGTCACTACAGGGCCTCTTTACCGCATTCTACTATATTTCACTACAGGGCCTCTTTACTGCATTCTGCTATATGTCACTACAGGGCCTCTTTACCGCATTCTACTATATTTCACTACAGGGCCTCTTTACTGCATTCTGCTATATGTCACTACAGGGTCTCTATACTGCATTCTGCTATATGTCACTACAGGGCCTCTTTACCGCATTCTACTATATTTCACTACAGGGCCTCTTTACTGCATTCTGCTATATGTCACTACAGGGTCTCTATACTGCATTCTGCTATATGTCACTACAGGGCCTCTTTACTGTATTCTACTATATGTCACTACAGGGCCTCTTTACTGCATTCCGCTATATGTCACTACAGGGCCTCTTTACTGCATTCCGCTATATGTCACTACAGGGCCTCTTTACTGCATTCTGCTACATGACACTACAGGGCCTCTTCACTGCATTCTGCTATGTGTCACTCACTACAGGGCCTCTTTAAAAATGACATCATAAATACATATATATGGGCGACAGGTTCCATTATTCTCACCTTCTGTCTTTAAGCGTTGAGTTATATCTCGTCTCTCTGTGAATTTCTGCAGTTCTGGGAATACCTTAGAGAGAGTGTCCATGTCCACCCCCTGATATCTGAGCAAGTCCAGGGCGCTGCAAGAAGAACAGATACCAGTAAACAGAACGTCACGACCAAAGCCCCGTACACACACAGGAGGGATCCCAGCCGAGGCCTCGTACACACACAGGAGGGATCTCAGCCAAAGCCTCGTGCACACACAGGAGGGATCTCAGCCAAAGCCTTGTACACACACAGGAGGGATCTCAGCCAAAGCCTCGTACACACACAGGAGGGATCTCAGCCATAGCCTAGTACACACACAGGAGGGTTCTCAGCCAAAACCTCGTACACACACAGGAGGGATCTCAGCCAAAGCCTCGTACACACATAGGAGGGATCTCAGCCAAAGCCTCGTACACACACAGGAGGGATCTCAGCCAAAGCCTCGTACACACACAGGAGGGATCCCAGCCAAAGCCTCGTACACACACAGGAGGGATCTCAGCCAAAGCCTTGTACACACACAGGAGGGATCCCAGCCAAAGCCTCGTACACACACAGGAGGGATCCCAGCCAAAGCCTCGTACACACACAGGAGGGATCTCAGCCGAGGCCTCATTACACACACACAAGAGGGATCTCAGCCGAGGCGGCCCGTGGACCGGATTAGGCCTGCTTGCGTGGTTATTCCGGCCCGCTGAAAGGTGGCCAGATCCCTTTCCTCCCCCCTCCCTCCCTGCCAAATGCAAGTGGGGAGACTTAAAACTCACCTGATCGCTGTCCAGCGTCGTGACTACATGTGTAGCCATCATCAGATGTCACAGATCACCACTGGTTTATGGTGAAGTGAACAGAGCTTCAGATTGCTACTTTAGTTACTGCAATAAGCAAATGCTGATCATCACTGTCAAACGGCACTTGGGGGGCGGCTCGGGGGGGTCAAGTCCTTAGTAGAGGATCATTGGGAGACCCCCCACTCCACTTGACCTCCTCTACAGCTCAAGACCGCGTTCTAGAGCGTTTAGGATTGCCAATGACCCCGATCCCATCCGGCCGGAAGTTTTTTAGGCCATCTCCACCAGGACTGCTGGGCACATCACCTTTTTTTCCCCTCAGCCGGCATCCTTTCGAACTCCCTTAACCAGTGTTCCCCCAAACCTTTGGTTGCGGCCCAGTTGGTGGTTATGGTTAAACTGTGTGCAGCTCTGTAAGTGCTCATCTGTAATGAAGAAATCTTTTTCCCCTGGGGGATACTAGTACCTCGGACGGAGAAAGCCTCTGAAACCTAATGAAGGTTTCTCCATCCTCTTCACCCTCCGGGATCCAGTGCTGACAGCCCCTGAATCGCAGCAATGTAAAAATTTACATTCCCGGCTCCAGCGCAGGTGCAGCTGTCCAAAGGGCTCCAGCGGAAATAGCTGAGTGCGTTGTAGTTCTCCCACAAGAACTATAATTCGAGGGATCAAGTCCCAAACTCTGTGGGTGACAGTATTGTGCATATGTATGCAATTTTAGATAACTGAGTGCCGGATTACCGACCAGGCAACCAAATCAATTGATTGGGGACCACAGGAGGTCAAGGGGCCTCAAAGATTTATTGCCCATTTATGCAGTCTATAAAAACCAAGATCTCTGCAGCAATGCTCTACCACAGAAAGAAGAAATCATACACACAGGCGCATGCGGTGTTATACGCCCTCCCTTTAGGACAATCTGCTCTGCTCAAAAGCCTAGGAGTTATGTTTGTGATGTTCACAGTTGGTTCCAGCCGTTGCTGAACTTAGCTTAATTTATTGCTCTGCTTGGGGTACTGTACTGTCTTAATCCGGCTCTGAACTGACTGCCTTGTGATAACACTCCCACACACAAACTTGTACATGTCATCTCCCCATTTCATATACACCAGCTTCTCGGTTTCTTGTGCACCAATCTCACATTTATGGTGTAAAGAGAAAGCTAAGAGAAAGCCATCTAGTTTTACAGTGATGTACTAATGTTAAGCCGGACATTGGTGTATTCAGTCCCCTGTCTCGTTAGGTAACTTTTTTTTCTGGTACAAGGTGTATTTTGAAAGCAGTGTTCAGTTTTCATACAGCCAGTATACTGGTGTCAGGATCGGGGTACCTGGGGGTGCCCACGCGGTTGCTGCTGATCTGGGCGCCCGGGACGAGTTTCTGCCATTTGTGGGGTGAGAACTGTATAGAACGGAGTACAGACAACCCCTCCTGCAGCGTTTCGTTGGTGGCTCGCGTCCGCTCGTACCGTTGCTGCGACACACAGCCCGCTTCTTCGTATCCTGCAAGACACCACGGCCAACGACAAAGTGAAAAATCTCAGTATTATGTTTATATTATCCTATGGAGGACTAAATGGCCTTTTCAAGAGTAGCCTGGTGCTGCTCGTTATATTCGGAGGTCCCTCCCGCTCTTCGTACTCTGTCTTCTTACCTCCTGCGCCTTCCGGTAGTTCCCCCAAGCGGTGCCCATCGATTTTAAACTGCAGATTGGCAAGTTTTGAGCCATGCATGCTCAGTGAAACACACATGGTTCAAAACTCACGCATGCGCAGTCCTGAATTGCTTGTCACTGCTTAGGGGAACTTTTGAAAACATATTTGGAGGAGTCCAGTCGTAAACTTGGGAGGATCGGGGACGGGGACCGGGAGGGACCCCAAAGACAACGAGCAGCTTCAGGGGGCTTTGGAGGAGGTTATCTAGTACCTAGGTTCTCACATGTGGTACATGTACCCCAGGGGTACTTCTTGGGGGTTCTTGGGCTTGATACATTTAAAGGACAACTGTAGCGAGAGTGATATGGAGGCTGCCATATTTATTTCCTGTCAAACAATCCAATTGGCTGCAAAAGTGTCTGGATCACACCAGAAACAAGCATGCAGTTAATCATGTCAGAAGCACCTAACAGGCTGCATGCTTGTTCAGGGGCTATGGCTGAAAGTATTAGAGGCAGTGGATCAGCAGGGCTGCCAGGCAACTGGTATTGCTTGAAAGGAAATAGATATGGCAGCCTCCATATACCTCTCTCGCTTCAGTTGTCCTTTAAATAAAGAATACATTTTGTATTTAGAAAAAAAAATATATAAAGATATTTATATACAGTTTAGATGACTGAAAAAAGCAGTGAATGTTTGTAAATCACATATTCACCTGAAAGCTCTCTGGTTAACCTCCTTGCCGGTTATCCCGAACTCAGTTCGGGGTAACCTGCGCAGGAGGATTTCTCAGGCCCTGCTGGGCCGATTTGCATAATTTTTTTTGTTACAAGCAGCTAGCACTTTGCTAGCTGCTTGTAACTTCCGATCGCCGCCGATTCGCCGCAATCCGCTGCGCCGAGTCGCTACCCCCCCGCCCCAGACCCCTGCGCTACCTGGCCAATCAGTGCCAGGCAGCGTTGAGGGGCGGATCGGGATTCCCTATGACGTTGTGACATGACGTCATCCCGCCCCGTCGCCATGGCGACCGGGGAAGCCCTGCAGGAAATCCCGTTCTGAACGGGATTTCCTGCTTACTCTGATCGACGAAGGCGATCGGAGTGGGTGGGGGGATGCCGCCGCTCAGCGGCTATCATGTAGCGAGCCCTGGGCTCCTGCGCTGCCTCCTTGCCGGAGGAATTGAACCGGCAAGGAGGTTAATACATGTATGTGTGGCAAGGGGTGCCTAGGGGGCAACTGGAGGCAATGTTGCCAATACCAGGGAGTACTTGGTAAGTACAGGCTTGTATAAGGGGTACTTATGAAAATAATGTTGAGAAACATTGATCCAGATCTCCATGGGCTTAATTATTATTATTCAATTTTTATCTGATTTAGGGGTGCTTAAATCATCTACAAGCTTACATTAATCATCTAGGTGGCCATACAACACTCGACTTGGCATCTGATCGACCATCCGATTTGATAATTCTTATCGAAATTGGATGAAAATGGGTGCCATCAACAGCATGCCGAATGACGATGCTGAAATTGGTTGCATGTATGGATCGGACAGCTGTTGTTGATCAGGTGCATGTCGGTGATATCAGGACGAGTGACAAATGCGAAGAATCGCCCGTCGCTGCCCCCTAGTGTAGAGATGCCCCCCCCTGTATCGCCCACCGCAGGGTCCCCATCCAGCTTCCATTTCCTGCTGCTCCATTTGCACCTCACACACCGAGAGCATGGAGGAGCAGGAAGCGGAAGACAGATGGGCACCACACGGTAAGTGACACAGGGCAGGTAATGTATAAATGCACACACGGTGGGGCATCTATACACTAGGGGGGGGGCAGCGGCCAAGCGGCAACGCCTTGTCACTAATCTTCCTGGGGGGGGGGGCACACTTAGCGACGAGGCACATCAATGCAGCGAGGGAAGTCTCAACAGGATCTTTCCCTCTCTTTACGTATCTCGTTTTGCCCCCAAGGGCTCGGGTACACTTTAAAGAGACTCTGTAACAAAATTTTGAGCCTTATTTCTTCTTTCCTATAAGTTCCTATGCCTGTTCAAATGTGGTCTGTCTTACTGTAGCCTTTCCTAGTTGCACTGTCTCTGTAATAAATCTTATCTTCTTTCCTCTGTGGGCTCTGTTGGGCTCAGGCTGGAATGTGTGGAATGTGCAGCACTGCTTGTCATTGGCAGAAGCTTTACACACCCTCTCCAAGGTCTGCATGAGTCACACAGGAAGCTGTTTGTAAACACTGCATAAAACTGGCAATTACAAGCCAGGATTGCAGCAGAGAGTGGCAGAAACAGCACAGAGGGGCCCAGGAGAACATAATGAATAGAATGGTATGCTTTTTATTGTAAGAATTTTAGAGTACAGATTCTCTTTAAGTGTTCTCACAATACAAAAAAAAACCTTATGCCACGCACTATCTGTTTTTATTCCTTGAGGTAAGGCATTTCTCCTACATTTTTAAATGGATTCCTTTCCGTTAAATGGATTCCTTCCCATTATGTTTATAAGCTTTTTTTTTTTTTTTTTTTTTTTTTTTTAGCCAATATCAATCCATTTTAAAAGTAACAGCCCACTGTAATTACTATAAGCAGCAATTGTCTCAGAGACAGTCTATGCCCCGCCCTCTTACAGTCTGAAGAGTGGGATGATGCAGTCCAGGCAGCAAGAGCCCCACCCACGAAGTCTGAAACTCACTGTTAGATATTTAGCTGAAGAAAACTCACTTCAAACAGAAAAGGTAAATTTGCTGATTATTTTCTAAACTATTTCACAGCATTTTCTGATCTATGCCTAGAGATTATGGAATTTTCTTCCTTCTATGATAAATCGTGACAGGTCCTCACCTCTGAACGTGAGCCGTGTGTCCGCGTTGTCGGGCCGCAGAGACATACGGAACTCTGCCCGGCTGGTGAACATGCGGTACGGCTCCCGTGTCCCCTGCGTGGTCAGGTCATCGATCAGGACACCGATATATCCTTCCGTGCGGCTCACCGTAAACGCCGGCCGACCTTTCACCCTCAGAGCCGCATTAATTCCAGCTATTATCCCCTACAAACACAAAGAGGAGAGCCAATCATCATCAGTCGCATGTATTAAAGGATTTTATGGGGGTTCTGTGGGGGGTCGAAAATGGACACTTACCTGGGCCTTCTATCGGCCCCCTGCAGCTGTCATGTCCTGCACCGTCCTCCTCCGTCCCCTGCCGCTGCACCTGGTCTGATATTCGTCTGAGAAGACGAATAGTGCTCGCTCCCGCGCGCGTCATCGGAAGCTTACTGCGCATGAGCAGTACGAGGTTTTCTTGTACTGCGCCTGCGCAGTAAGCTCCCGATGACGCCTGTGGGAGCGCGCACGCGTGCAGCTGCAGTCTAATCAGACAGTGGATAAGACCGGGACCGGCGGTGGGGAACGGAGCATCATTGGAGGAACGGCGCGGGACATTACAGCTGCAGGGTAAAATATATAGGATAACGAGTAAAGGCGCCCTTTCTCAGGAACTTGTAGGCCAGCTGCATACAGACAAGACTCAATCCTCAGTCTCCTCCTAATAGGACCACAAATGTGAGTGTTGGGGTGGGGGCTCCACAAAGTCCCCCTCCGCAGCGATATTGCGCGCTCCCTCCCCTTACCTCCCTCCGGATCTGGGCGGCACAGGACGGCAATCCGTCCTGTACCGCCTCCAATAGGCATTAGCTTATCAGACGGAGGCGATCCCCGGCCAATCAGAAGCCGGTCAGCAGCGCCGTATTGATGTAAACAGCGGGGATTTCTTCTTTTACAATTAGCCTGCGAGCCGCGATCGGAGGCTCGCAGGCTGTTCACGGAGACACCCTACGTGAACTGACATGGAACGGTTGCTCCAACGAGCGGCCGTTTCCATGTAAAACCACAAACGACCAGCAGCCGCCTATCGGCGTTAGCTGGTCGTTAAGTGGTTAAAGTGAAAATAAACGTATGATATAATTAATTGTATGTGTACTACAGCTAAGAAATAGCTTTTCTACGTGCCTACAGAGGCTTAGGGTAAATCCGGCGCTGTCCCTCTCAGATCAGAATCTAATCCTTACACACGCTACAAAAAGAGTTTCACTAGACTCCAACATGGAATGCATTGGATAGCTATGGAACCGCAGTGTTGCTCTGTACAATGCGGTGCAACGCTGTAAGCCATCGATCTACCGCCGTGCCTGCCTTGCCCCCGTTCCAGCAAGCTCTTCCATCTGCTATAATCATTTTAAATATATTTAAGTACATAAACAAAATCAAAAACATTACAATCGGGCAGGGATGTTAAAGGATACCCGAAGTGACATGTGGCATGATGAGATAGACATGTGTATGTACAGTGCCAAGCACACAAATAACTATGTTGTGTTCCTTTTTTTCTTTCTCTGCCTGAAAGAGTTAAATATCAGGTATGTAAGTGGCTGACTCAGTCCTGACTCAGACAGGAAGTGACTACAGTGTGACCCTCACTGATAAGAAATTCCAACTATAAAACACTTTCCTGGCAGGAAATGGCTTCTAAGAGCAAGAAAGAGATAAAAAGGGGAATTTCTTATCAGTGAGGGTCACACTGTAGTCACTTCCTGTCTGAGTCAGCCACTTACATACCTGATATTTAACTCTTTCAGGCAGAGAAAGAAAAAAAAAGGAACACCACATTAGTGTGCTAGGCACTGTACATACACATGTCTATATCATCATGTCACGTCACTTGGGGTATCCTTTAAGGCACAAATCTATGAGGCAGGGCTTCTTGGCGCGCTGCGAAGTGCTCGAGTTTGGCGTGGCTATAACGGTAATGCTCTAGTCCACTACCCACACACAGGTAATTCGGGGATCCAGCAATTGGCGGACCCTAAATTACTTCTTGCTCTGAGTTGCTACCACTCAGAGGAGGAATAATAATTACCGCCGCCTAGAATTTCACTGGCAGCGGTGTAAGCAGTCAATCGACCCACCCTGCGCCAAAGTGACCAGGCGGCAAAGTGCCATGTGCACCCAATCTCTGGCAGATTGACAATGATTGATTCCGTCAGGCGTTGACAGGGAAAAATCGATAAGTGTATGGACTTTTAGGCTTTATACACACGCTAGATGCTTTTTGGCCAATAATCTAGTGAATGTACCGTCTCTTGGATGCGTTGTTGAGTGTGGGATGAGGATATTGCTTTCCTCATTACTACCTTCCACTCCGACGTGTGTCGCACGGTCACACCTCCACATTTAGAACCTGCCTACAGACTAGCGGCGCATCTGTACAGCACTCTGCTCCAACTGTTGCCCAAAGGAATGATACTACTCCCTGCAGGAGAACAGTCCTTGTACATGTGTACCAGGCTTAAAGGATAACCGAGGCAAATAAGATTGTAAGAACAGGGGAGAAGGCATGTGAGAGAGCAGTCCCCATGCCCACTGCTCCCCCTCGTTCACCTCTGCCCCTCTACGTTCTCTTTTAAAAGCCAACAGAAGCTGCTTCCGGGTCGGCAGCAGATCACAAGCGCTAGGCCCGGTGGGGCGTCATTGATCGTGCTCCCATAGCCAGGAGCACCCTGCACATGTGCAATACGAGTTGACACTCTGGAAGCAGGTTCTGCTGGCTTTTGGGAGAGATCAGAAGGGGATGGAGATGATCAGGGGGAGCGGTGGACATGAGGACTTCTCCCTGTACATGCCTGCTACCCCCGCTCTTACAATCATATTAGCCTCAGATATCCTTTAAGAGCAATGTACTCTCCAGCACAGCTGCTGCCCCCAGACATGCTACATCCCCTAGTGACCAGTTAGAGAAATGTGGCGTACCTGAGCCGCAGCCTCCTCGTACCCCGTGGTACCATTTATTTGTCCAGCCAGGAAGAGTCTCTGCACGAGAAACGTCTCCAGCGACGATCGCAGCTGTCTGGGGTCCATGAAGTCATACTGGACACCATACCCTGTAAATGCAACACACAAACTTAAAGCGGGATGAAACTCCGACATAACAGTGAATAAAAACCTGTTTTCCTACTTTTTTACCCACATAGTTGTCACAACTGCTTTTGTGCTTAAGTAACCTCCTCCGTTTACAAATTACAAGTTCCCAAAGTACAGTTTATCTGCTCTGAAAGCCGCCATTGCATTTTGCTGCATAGCTGCTGTATTTATATATTACAAAGTATAGAGTGGTCATGCATCAGGCGACTCAACAGCCGATCGACCGTCCGATTCAATTATTATAATCAAATAAAAACTGGTGCCACCAGGAGCATGCCTGATTGACGATGTGACCAAATTTGGGCCAAAATTGGTTGCGTTTATCAATTGGAAAAGATGTCGGGCCAACGTGCCCGATCGGGTAATGGCGTAAGATACCGGGGAAGTGACGAGCGTGCAGTTTACACTAGCGGGGACAGCGCCAGGGGTGACATGGCGGCATCATTAGGCTGATTCCCGCAAGATTTCATGTTGAAATCGATCAGGAATTGGCCTGCTGTGTGTGGACAGCTGACACATCTCTCCGATCAGATTCGATCAGAGAGAGATCTGTCTTTTGGTCGAATCTGCCCATCATCGTTAGATGTAGATGTATGGCCGCCTTATATAGTGATCATTTCTCTCCTTCTGCACCTTCTGTAAAGCATGGAGCGGAGTTTCAGCACTTCCAGAAATGTTTACTAATTGCGGCTAATAAGAAAACATACACAAAAGGCAATGTAATCACATCAGCATGCGTTGCTAAGCCTCCCACTGAGGAAGAAAGCGCTGTGTTTAACTGTTTGAGTGCCGTTCTGCTTCTTTTTTTTCCTAGTAGGTTTTATGCTGTTTTAGCGCAGAGAAGAAATTCTGAGTTTCATACTCCCCTAACCACAGACTCCAGGAAGGTTACACTGAGCATCGCTGATGTATAAAGGGCTGCTACTAATCCACTGGAAAGAGGAACTTCGATTGTTTGTTAGGAGAGAATATGCTGTTTGCTGAGTTTGTAAAAAAAAAAAAAAAAATCTGAGAAACTGAATGCATATTAATAAAAGCAGACGTCTGACTCCACCCACTGACCTGGGCGGAGCATGTGCACGTTCTCCAGACCGGGAATAGCCCTCAGGAGCCTCTCCTGGGCTTCGGCTGGCATTGTCACAGACAGCCCCTGCGGGTAGATGACCTCTGAATCTGCCCCCTCCGGCTCCAGCCAGACCTGGTGACTTCTGCCAGGGAACCGCAAGATCTTGGACTCAATGGAAGGGCAGTACCTGGAAAAGACAGACGCAAGGTACTGATCCAGCACAGAGACACGCAGTACATACAGACATGTGACCAGTATGATCCAGCAGACACCCAGTACAGTCATGTGACCAGCATAAAGCAGCACAGACCCCCAGTACAGTCATGTGACCAGTATAAAGCAGCACAGACCCCCAGTACAGTCATGTGACCAGTATAAAGCAGCACAGACACACAGTACAGTCACGTGACCAGTATGAACCAGCACAGACACACAGTACAGTCAAGTGACCAGTATGAACCAGCACAGACACACAGTACAGTCATGTGACCAGTATGAACCAGCACAGACAGACAGTACAGTCATGTGACCAGTAGGATCCACCATAGAAAAAAGCAGTACAGTCATGTGACCAGTAGGATCCACCATAGAAAAAAGCAGTACAGTCATGTGACCAGTATGAACCAGCACTGAGACAAGCAGTACAGTCATGTGACCAGTATAAAGCAGCACAGACGCCCAGTACAGTCATGTGACCAGTACGAACCAGCACAGACACACAGTACAGTCATGTGACCAGTATGAACCAGCACAGACACACAGTACAGTCATGTGACCAGTATGAACCAGCACAGACACACAGTACAGTCATGTGACCAGTAGGATCCACCATAGAGAAAAGCAGTACAGTCATGTGACCAGTATGAACCAGCACTGAGACAAGCAGTACAGTCATGTGACCAGTATAAAGCAGCACAGACACATAGTACAGTCACGTGACCAATATAAAGCAGCACAGTCACGTGATCAGTCAGTTACCTGGGTCCGGCACTGGTCTCCTTCACATGGCTGTTGAGATGTAGGTTCTCCTGAATGATCTTTTCCACTGCTGGGGTGGTGTAGGTCAGGTGACACGGAAGCTGCTCTTCAGGCTACGAGAAAACACATGCAATGAATTTGTATCTTTTTATATTTGAAGTACTTTTTGTGTTTGTTTTGGGGATTTTTCAGAACATGAGGCTGTCAATATTCTCCCACCTTCCTGGAGGAGTAATAAAGCTACACGACGCAGGACGCATTTTTACTCATTTCAACACCTGCACTAATCTGTGGTCTGGCAGCAATCTCTGACACTCCTATCTCCCAGATTCAGTGAAGGTGCCCATAAACACATAGATTTTTTTCTATTTGATTCCCTTCCGATTCAATCACTCTGATAGAATAGATTCCTTTAAACGTTCAATTTGAACTATTTCGACCAAAAAGCGTTCGAAAGTATTGATCTGACAGGATGGAAAATTTAGGAGATTATTTGTATGAACGATCGGAAATTATCATTTGGGACCTCTAACTAATTTCCGATCGTTCATACAAATAATTGTTTGTAAACAATCGTTCAGCAAATTGTATCATTAGTGGCCACCTTTACCCTCTTCCCATGAGTTACCTTGATCCAGACGCGGTCATTCATGAAGCTGAAGGGGACAGGCGGGTTATCTGCTTCCTGCCTGGACAGGACACTGAAGTCAATGGAGTCCTTTGAGATGCGAGGTGGGGTTCCCGTCTTCAGCCTCCCGACCGAGAAACCCAAACGTTCCAGAGTCTGAGCCAGGCCAATGGCTGGCTCCTCCCCCCAGCGCCCGGCGGGTATGTGCTCCATGCCGATCCGAACCATCCCGCGGAGGAAGGTGCCATTGGTCAGCACCACGCTGCTCGCCTTTACCTTACTGCCATCACCTGCGGGAAGCAACACGCGTTACGGGCAATATGTACTCCAATATCGCCAAATGTATATACAGTATAAGTGATCGTAATTCAATACAGACACCAGCTAAAAAAAAAAAAAGTGAGTTAGCTGCATACTTAAATCCTCAAATGTAAGTTGACCATCTTAAGCTAGAATTTTTTACTGACTTGAGTATAAGTCTACCCAGCAAAGTTAATGGCTGCACTTGGGGCTCAGAAGGGGTTAATGACTGAACTGCATAGAGTACTGCAGCCCCTCCTCGCCCATAAGTGCAGCCAATACCTCCTCCAGACCCCCAAGTGCAGCAATTATTCACATCCCTTCCTGCAGCCCAGTACTTCCCCCCTGCCCCTTTCCATGTTAATTGTTGCGGCCAGGACTTTCAGACCTGTGCTTCCTTTGTACTGTACTGGGTAAATTGCTGCAAATGAGAATGCCACTATTAGTACACACAATACACAGTGTGCTCAGTGTTGCCAGTGACTGGTGTATAAGTCGACCCTTATACTTTTATGTAGTGAGTCAGACCTAAATTTCTAGACCTATAGTTGAGTGTATATGTTACCTATGCAGAGGTGAGGCTTTGGTTCTCATAGAGCGTTCCCAGTCCTCTCCCTGTCTTCATCCTAGCACCGGGCCTGGTAAACTTCTTCGACCAGCTTGGTGGAATACCATCTTTGGCCCTCCTCGGGGCAGCCTTCCGAAGTACTCGCATTCCCGAGTGAATACGTACTGCAGCACATGAGCAGGTCCGGGCTCGCACATGGGCAGTACGGATGCGCCCCGTCTTCTGAAGCACTTGGGGACACGAGCACTTCTGAAGTCAGCTGATGACTCTGGCGGACAGCACTGGAACGAGGGAGGATCGGGAAGGATCTGTGGGATCCAGAGCCCACCCTCTACATGGGTATCTAACTCATATTTTTGCAGCTCGCTTCAGTATTGCCTTAAACTAAAGGACCATTTTAGAATTTTTTTTTTTAATTTCTCATACATTAGCTGGGTTGAAAAAAAAGACAGTTCAGCATATGTGTGTAATCATACTTCTAAAGGCGTATGCTTCTCCCAGAGTATGACAACCAATCATTTACTTTTCTTCTATATTACGCTACCCGAGGTGACATGTGACATAGTTACATAGTTATTTTGGTTGAAAAAAGACATACGTCCATCGAGTTCAACCAGTATAAAGTACAACTCCAGCCGGCTCCCTCACATATCCCTGTTGATCCAGAGGAGACATTTATGTACACAGTGCCTAGTACACACATAACTAGGCTGTGTTCCTTTTTTTCTTTCTCTGCCTGAAAGAGTTAAACATCAGGCATGCAAGTGACAGTTTCTGTCTGGGTCGGGACCGGGTCGGACTATATCATGACCCTCACTAATAAGTAATTACAGCCGTAAAACACTTTCCTGGCAGAAAACGTCATTTTTTTTTTAAGGAAGAGGAGGAGGATAGATACAATGGTTTACCTCATCAGTTTGTTTCCACCTCATGTTTCCTTTAAGGTGGCCATACAACTGTTGATCTGCCACTAGATTGGCCATTAGATTGATCCCTCTGTGATCGAATCTGATCAGAGGGGGGTCTATTGCTGCCCACACACTGCAGACAGATTTCTATTAGCATGAAATCTATTGGAAAAATCATGCATGGTGTGTACCAGGCATAAGCGTATGGCTATGTTACAGTGGTGCCACCTAGAGGCGAAATTGTTAAACAGCAGAGACTAAATACAGCAAGTGATTGTATCCTTACCCAGGATGACCCCGCTGACTTGACACTTCCCAGGGTGAGAGGGATCGGCCGGTTCCAAGATCAGATCCTCTACAGACCCCTCCAGCACTGTGAGCCCCGGTGTGTTCAGGATTTCCTTCTGTAAATAGGAAGAGCCATGACCACTGGGTAACACACAAACACATGATCGCATCGCACATGCCCTACAATGTAACAGCCATTTGACATTTTTAAGCAGCGCATGGTTCACACCGATTATCACGCCTGCCTGACAGTCACACTGCGCAACTCCATCCGCAACCTCCGACAGGAGAAAAATGTATGCCAATCTCAATCGCAGGAAAAATGCAGCATGTGGTGCCTGAGGACTATTATTCAGAAATCAAATTGTATCGGTGAAAAAAGGGGAGCACCATTACCATGTTAAAGCGGGAGTGTCACCATAAAAATCTAATTTCAACAGCAACTGGTCTGAGTGTATTCAGTGATAAAGATGCTAATCCTGCATTCAAAACTTTTTCTGCTGTTATGGTTTGGAGTTATCACATACCTTAGGACCAATGGCCCTTTAATTGCCATTGCCAAACAGTTGCATGCCGAGGAAGAGGGGGAAGGGGGGGATATTTTTATCTATAATATATTCCTCCTCTTCCGTTTAGGTCCTGCTCCTTCTAATGACATAAAAAAGGATTAGAACTGTATAAAGCACCATCTCTAGGCTTAAAGGGAGAGGGATATGGAGGCTCCCATATTTATTTCCTTTTGACCCATTTAAATCCTGTGTCCAATGTGGGACCAATGTCTGACATAGGAAAACTTGCTGCCACAGATGGTGCTGTTTCCGGATAAAATCTGGCATAGCACCGGCTAGTGATGGGCTCACGAGTAGATAACTAGCCAAATTTGTGATTCTGAGGCTTAATAGCCTCAGGTGTGCGGCTGGGAGAGAGGGGGTTAATTACCCAGGTGTCCGGCGCTTCTGTGCGTATCACACGCTCGCGCGCGTCCAATGGGACGCATTCCACAACTCCGTACCGCACACTTCCTCCTGCGGTACGGAGTTGAGTCGTGGAACGGTATTGAGTCGTGGAACGCGTCCCATTCTACGCGTGCGAGCATGTGATACGCACAGAAGCGCCGGACATCTGGGTAATTAACCCCCTCTCTCCCAGCCGCACAACTGAGGCTATTACGCCTCGTTAGAATCACGAATTTGGCTAGTTATCTACTCGTGAGCCCATCACTAGAACCAGCCACTTCAGACATGCCCAGTTCTTTCATTCATTTGTAGTAAAAGTAAATAAATGACTTTGCATGATAAAATAATGCTATAAAGGTGGCCTTACTGACCTGCATGTTCTGCTTATACAGCTTCCGGTCGATCTGCGCTCGCAGCCCCCACACCGCTGGGCCCTTGGTGCGGTTCAAGACCTTGTAGTGGATCCCGGATACATCACAGATCCTCCCGCAGACTCCATCCAAGGCATCCACCTCGCGCATCAGGTGACCCTTCCCGATCCCGCCAAACGATGGATTGCAGGACATCTGGCCTACGTGGGAAGAAATAGCTGGGGTACTTTATACACGTGCCTGAACCTTAACACAGCTGAACGCTCACATTATTCACGTGTGAAAGTATATCACATACATGTCAAACTCCGGCCCGCTGGCCAAATCTGGCCCCCAAGTGGTTTCCCCACTCTGCATTATGTCTGGCCCGCTCTAGACCACCAGGGAAGCTATACTGGAAGTGAAACCATAGATCACCAGGGTAACAATACGGGGGAGGGAGGAAGAAAGCACTAGACACCAGGGAACTGTATAGGGGAGGGAGGGGCCACTAGACACCAGGGAACTGTATAGGGGAGGGTGACCACTAGACTCTATGGAACTGTATAAGGGAGGTGTAACTACACACCAGGGAACTGTATAGGGGAGGGAGGGGGGCCACCAGGGAACTGTATAGGGGAGGGTGACCACTAGACTCCAGGGAACTGTATAAGGGAGGTGTAACTACACACCAGGGAACTGTATAGGGGAGATAGAAAGCTCTACACACCAGGGAACTGTATTTGGAAGGAAGAAAGCTCTAGATACCAGGTAACTGTTTAGGGAAGGGGCCAGTAGATACCAGGGAACTGTATAGGGCAGGAAGGGGCCAGTAGATATCATGGAACTGTATAGGGCAGGAAGGGGGCACTAGACACCAGGGAACTGTATAGGGCAGGAAGGGGGCACTAGACACCAGGGAACTGTACAGGGGAAGGAAGGGGCCACTAGACACCAGGGAACTACACAAGGGAGGGAGGAGGGCCACTAGACACAAGGGAACTGTATAGGGGAGGGTGACCACTAGACACCAGGGAACTGGAGTGCCATTTAGACAGGCTATATGTAAACACAGGAGTTTAACCCTTTCTCTGCTCTCAGCAAACAAGGAAGAAACTACACTGCAGCATCTCTGAAGGAGCTCTATAACCTGTAACACCCCCCAACAATAAAAATCAAAAGCCTTAACTTTTTGAGCACCCACACATTTAAATAGGGGTATTGATGGGCGATTTGGGCGCTGGACCCAGTACTGCTATTCCAATGGACGCCTTTGGCGGCTCCCAATTTTCCTGCTGCCCTGACAATATGTGTTACCCATGACGATGAGATGAGAGGCGGAGCCATGATGGAAGGACACCGCCTTACCTATGGTTTCCACCTTGTGTGTGATGAGCAGAGTCTTGGCTCCAGTGCGGGCCGCCGCAGCTGCAGCCTCCGTTCCCGCGTGTCCTCCTCCGACCACCACCACATTGTAGTGCTGGGTGTCCTCCTCGCTTGGAGCAGAGGAGATAACGCGTCTCAGGAGTCGGGGAAAAGCGTGGCGGGTTCCGTAGGAGAGGATCCACTGCAACAGAAAAGACAAAAATTACTTACGGTAATGTCTTTTCCAGAAGTCGGAAGGACAGCAACCCTGAGACTTGTCTCCATCCAAACTACACTGGACAGGAACTAGATAAAAAAGATTTGCATAATTGGTTAGGCAGGCAGAACATATATAAACCCCTCATGCTCTTACCCCCTCAGTTGGTAAAAAAAGACTCCACACATAATGATGCTTCAAAATAAATTTTAATAGAAACAGCGGTGGGTAGTAAAGGGTGCTGTCCTTCCGACTTCTGGAAAAGACATTACCGTAAGTAATTTTTGTCTTTCCCAGAACGTCTCAGGACAGCAACCCTGAGATGATATACAAGATAACCATTAGGGAGGGACTACCGCCTGTAACACTTTTCTGCCGAAACTTAAATTGGCACTAGATAAGACATCAAGCCTATAGTGTTTCACGAATGTGTTGTGACTTGACCAGGTGGCTGCCTTGCAGATTTGCTCAACCGATGCTCCTGCCCTCTCTGCCCATGAAGTTGATACTGCTCTGGTTGAGTGAGCTTTCACTTTAGCTGAAAGTTGCTTTCCTTGTTTGGTATAAGCGAGATTAATAGCCTGTTTTATCCATCTGGCTATAGTTGCTTTAGAAGCCTGTTTACCTCTGAACTTTCCTGCAAATAGTACCAAGAGGGCGTCCGAAAGTCTCCATGAACTGGTGCGTTGCATGTACTCCATAACACATCTTCTGACATCCAGATGATGCAGTCTTTCCTCCTTTTGGTTTGCTGGATTATTGCAAAAAGAGGGAAGGAATATCTCCTGCGATCTGTGGAATTTTGATACCACCTTAGGCAAAAAAGCTGGATCCAACTTCAGTGTGATTCTGTCATCTGATACAATACAGTAAGGCTCTAGGATGGATAATGCCTGTAGTTCTCCCACTCTTCTGGCTGATGTTATCGCCAAGAGAAATGCTGTCTTGAGTGACAAATGTTTATCTGAACTTTCTTCTAAAGGCTCAAACGGAGGATCACATAACCCTTGCAGTACTGTGTTTAAGTCCCAAGGCGGTACTCTATTCTGAACAGCAGGACGAAGTCTTTTCAAAGCTTTAAAAAATCTTATGACATATTCCTCTTCCGCCAGCCTTCTGTCCAGGAAGACACTTAAAGCTGACACCTGCACTTTCAGGGTACTGATGCTTAAACCCTTCTGAAATCCACTTTGAAGAAACTCCAAAACAGAATTTGATTGCGCCAGCTCTCTGGCGTTGGCGTCACACCAGGAACTATAAACTCTCCATGCCTTATAATAGATCTGACGTGTAACCTTTTTTCTGCTTTGTATAAGAGTCTCTGAAAGTTTGTTAGAGAAGCCTTTCCCCTTTAGTAATCGCCACTCAGGCTCCAGGCAGAAAGATGAAGGAGGTTCAAGTTGGGGTGAACTGCTGGCCCCTGGACTAATAGATCCGAGTGGTCTGGAAGGATTAGATGTTCTGAAGCTAACCTCTGCAACAGTGCAAACCACGGTCTCTTGGGCCAGTATGGGACCACTAGAATTCCCTGAGCTCTGTCTCGATAAATCTTGCTGATCACTTTCGATATCAAATGAATAGGGGGAAACATGTACATAGTCTGGTGACCCCAATTGATTGAGAATGCATCCAGGGCCCAGGGCTTGTCTTCGGGACACAGGGAGCAAAACAGACGGCACTTCGCATTGGTTCTCCTGGCGAACAGATCCACCTGAGGCACCTCCCACCGGTCTGTAAGTTGTTGAAACACTCGGTCGTTGAGGCTCCACTCGTCCTGTGAAAGCCTCTTTCTGCTCAGGAAATCCGCTAGGCAATTTAAGGTTCCTTTTAGATGAACAGCTTTCAAAGACTGCACATTCTGTTCCGCCCAATGTAGCATCCTTGATGATTGATGTAGCAGCGATCTGCTCCTTGTGCCTCCTTGATGATTTATGTAAGCAACCACAGTACTGTTGTCTGTGCGGATCGTGACATGTGCCTGTAGAATCTGAGTACTGAATACTTGTAGAGATTCCCAAACTGCCTGTAACTCTCTGCTGTTTGAGGACCGAAGACGAGATCTGTTCGACCACTGTCCCTGGGCTGTGTGAGAATCGAGGTGAGCTCCCCATCCCCAAGAACTCGCATCTGTTGTTATGACACACTGTGTGGGGAATTCCCAAAGATTCCCTTTCAGGCGATTTTGAGGCTCGATCCACCAGAGTAAGGATTGTTTTATGCTCCATGGGACTAAGAGTCTTTTGTCCAGAGAGGAGATGCGTTTGTCCCATTTGGATAGAATCCAGGACTGTAGAACTCTGGAGTGAAGCTGACCCCACTGTACTGCCGGGAAGGAAGATGTTATTGTCCCCAATAGTGCCATAGCCTTCCTCAGAGATATTAACTTCAGGTTCTGAAAAGAGAGAACAGACTTTAACAACATTGTTGATTTTCTACTAGGCAAAAAAAGTCTTTTGCTGACTGTACAGATCTCAAACCCCAAAAATTCCATCTTTTGGCGGGGAGTTAGGGCTGATTTTTCCCAATTAATTAACCACCCCAGGGATTGAAGGAAGTTTATAGTGATATTCATTTGGTCATTCACAACATCCACTGAAGGGCCCCAAATAAGCAGGTCATCTAAATATGACATGATCTGGATAGACTGAAGCCTAAGGCCTGCTAATACTTCCGCCATGACCTTAGTAAAAAGCCATGGAGCAGATGATAAACCAAAGGGTAAAGCAACAAACTGAAAGTGCCTTACCTCTCCCTGTAACACCACTGCGAACCTCAGGAACTGTTGAGATTCTAGATGAATGGGTAAGTGAAGATAGGCATCTTTGAGATCCAATGACGTCAAGTAGCAGGCTTCCTGTAGGAGGTTTACCACTGAACGGATGTTGTCCATGCGGAATTTTCTGTATCTCACTACTTTGTTCAGTCTTTTGAGGTTCAGAATGAATCTGTAACTTCCCTGAGGTTTCTTGATGAGGAATACAGGAGAGTAAAACCCTCGTCTCTCTTGGCACCTTGGTACTTTCCTGATGACCCTCTTTTCCAGTAAGGACGACACTTCTAGTTGGAGAGCCTTGGCCTGAGCTGACGCACTTGGAGGGGGGGTGATAAAGAACTGGGATGGTGCTGGGGCTATAAACTATCTTGTATCCCTCTAAGATAATGTCCAATAGCCACCTGTTTTTGAAGACTGTGTGCCATTGTTCGTAATAGTGGGCTAGCCTGCCCCCCACTGGAATCCTGGCGTTATTGCTTTGGTTGTTGTCCGGAGGAAGCATAGGGGGGGTTATTTCTTGATCGCTGAGTTTTATTAGGGATCCACTTTCTTCTCTGGGAACCCTTAATCGTCTGTTCCGATTTGTCCGTGGCACGAAAGGAACGATTAGGGCGGAAAGTTTTCCTCTTGTACGGAAAATTCTTTTTCCTGTCAGCCGATCTTTCTAATGTCTCCTCCAATTTGGATCCAAATAGCAAGTTTCCTTCACAAGGAATACTACATAATTTCGATTTAGATGATGTGTCTCCCTGCCAGGTCTTCACCCAGATTCCTCTCCTGGCTGAGTTAACCAAGGCGGTGGTCCTCGCTGTGAGTCTCACTGAGTCATCTGCTGCATCAGATAAGTAATTAGTTGCATGCAAAATTTTTGGGAAAAAATTCAATATTTCTTCTCTGGGGATTCCAGAGGCAATCTGGGATTGTACCTCTAACAACCATAACTTTAAAGACCTTGCTACTGCAGTGGAGGCGATTGACGGTTTAAAATTCAAGGATGCTGCCTCCCAGGCCCTTCTTAAGATATTATCCATTTTCTTATCGATTGGGTCTTTTAAACTCCCAAAATCTTCAAATTGAAGATCTGACCTTCTGGAAACTTTCGACAGGGATGGGTCTAACTTAGGTGCTCTCCCCCAACATTTCTGGTCTTCCGGACTATAAGGATATCTCTTATTTAATGCTTTTGGCCAAAAAGCTCTATTATCAGGATTATCCCATTCTTTTTTGATAAGCCCCTTAAGACTACTATGTACAGGTATAAAAGCAATCTGAGGGTCAGAAAGGGTTTCATACATCTGGTCGAGGGGAGATAGAGTTTTCCGTTCAATTGTAATACCCATAGCCTGGTGCATCGCTTCTAACAGCTCTTTCATAAAGTCAGTTGAAAAAGCAAACTTTTGATTCTTAACAGATTTATCTGTCGATTTTTCAGTCTCTGATGGAATATCCTCCAATGAGGAAATTTCCAACTCCCCCTCTGACATGTCTGACTCAGCTGAATCCTCCTCTCTCCTTTTCCTTTTCAAAGTAATATCCTCTACAGGGGCCGGCCCAGATGGACCCGGTCTTTCTGTAATAGGTGGGGGATCTGAAATAGGATCTGATTTAGAGGAAATCTCAGGCGCTTTAATTGTCTGCACCGCAGATGAGATCTCAGATCTTATCCAACCTTTAAGTTCTTTCATCATAGAGGGAGTTTCGTCTCTAACTATCTTCTTTGTACACTCCTGACACAACACCTTAGATGAGGATGATAAGGTATTGCCACAAACAGCACATTTCCTTGACTTATGTGATGATTTTGACTGAGGTAAAGATTTGTCAGGCTTTTCAGGCTTATCTATTTTATCAGCTTTCTCATGTCTTGATCCGGATCTGGATTCAGATCTAGAGTCTGATTTATCCGGTTTAGGCTGAAATACAAACAAAATACCAGCCATTAGCCTGAAGAAACGCCAAACAAACCTCTCTATCAGATATGAAGCAAATAACACATTGCACATACCAGAGAGGGAACGGAGCTTGACTCCACAGAGCCCTGGGAGGAAGATCCAGTGGCAGCCTCCATAGTCACCAACAACCATATGTGACTATAGCCGAGCTTTTAAATAGCTCACCAAATTTCGCCTGCCCCCCCCCCCCTCATACAAGGACTGCCTACCTTGGCGAAAAAACAGCACCCAGAAGCGCTTGTACAGCTGCTGGTTTGCGGAGTCAGCCGCCTTCTCACTCCCTCCCTGCAGCCTCGCTTCAGTGGAGCGCACGCCGATGCCAGGAACTTCCTGCTTCCGGCGCTGGGTCACGTGCGGCGCCGGTCACGTGACTTGGGGGCGGGACTTTCTGAGCCTCCGATCCGCTTCCGCTTCCTCCGCTCAGACCATCCCAGGAAAGGCTGTGCGAGCAGCATGATCCCACGCACTCAAACTAGCGTGCGCAGCCCAGGGGATCATCCAAGCCGCGGCTCCTGCAATCTAGCATGGGTGGCCAGCCCTCCCCGACATCTAGCGTCCTGTGGACAGGAAGACAACTGAGGGGGTAAGAGCATGAGGGGTTTATATATGTTCTGCCTGCCTAACCAATTATGCAAATCTTTTTTATCTAGTTCCTGTCCAGTGTAGTTTGAATGGAGACAAGTCTCAGGGTTGCTGTCCTGAGACGTTCTGGGAAACACAGAGTTACTGGAAAAACAAACATAGTGCAGCGTAGTAGAAAACAGGCTATTTACCAGTGTTGGGTCCTCCCTCCTGTTCTGTGCCACAGAACCGCAGTATGCCGCAGCGAGTTTTTATGTCCCCGGAAGCTGCAATGCATGCTACGAGATGTACTTCCTTCTGATGTGATTACATCTCTTGGCCGGGAGATCTAACCACATCAATGCACTACATCTCCCAGCATGCATTGTGGCTGGCAGGGACATAGAATCACAAATATTTGAATTGCCAAGCACGATGGGTCGTGCCCAGAATTGGGTTTAGCACGAAAATCAGTATCAACAAGATACATGACGAAAACAGTGTTTCACTAGACAGACGTAACCTTGGGGGTGGGGGGAAAGAAAGTGAGTAGGGTGGGAGGTAGAGGTGGGAAGGCATGGAGAAAGTTCAAGAGGTTGACAGCAGACGTAAAAAAGGAGTTCCTATGCTTTGACGTTCTGGTGGAGATGGCCCAAAACCTGTAGCCTACTGAAGAAGCAGTGACCAGGGGGTGAGGGGTTGTTGGCAATCCTAAACACAACAGAACGCAGTCTGGAATATTGGCAGAGGTGAAGTGAGGGGAGGGGTCTCCCAATGATCCTCTTTGCTGATCTGATGACCCTCTGTAGTTTGTATCTGTCCTTGGTGGGGGAGGTGGCATACCAGACCAGGATGGACATACAGAGGACAGATTCAGTGGTGGCAGAGTAGAAGCTCGTCAGCAGTTCCTGGCCCATTCCAAACTTCTTTCGCTGGCGGAGGAAGAATGGGCTTTCCTCTGGGTGGAGGCGGTGTTTGCCTTCCAGCTCAGGTCGTTGGAGATGGTTGTGCCCAGAAGGTGCATGCTGGTTACTCTTTCAACCATGGTGCCATCATGAAGTCGACTATCATCTCAACAGTTTTGGCTGTGTTGAGGACCAGCCTCTTCTCCCTTGTGGAACACCTGTGTTGGTGACCCTTAGTTGAGCGGAAATATCGCCCAACTTCACCATTTGGGACCTATTGGTCATGAAGTCTGTGATCTATAGGCAGAGGGTAGGATGGACCTTGAAGATTGTTCTGTAGAATGCAGGGGCAGATGGTACTAAAGGCCGAGTTAGAGTCCAGTAAGAGGAACCTGGCATACGAGTTTGATTTGTCCAGGTGGTCGTTTGTGAGTTCCAGGCAGATATTGATGGCAGCATCAGTGGATCTCTTAGCTCTATACACAAACTGCAATGGGTCCAATCTGGTCAATAAGGTGGGACAGGACCACTCTTTTAAAGATCTTTATGATGACATATGTTAGGGCCTGTAGCTGCTAAGGTCAGAGATTCTCTGTTTATTTAGGGACAGGGATGCTAGAAGACCTCTTGAAGCACACTGTAACGTTGCCTTCCTGAAGGAACCTGGCATAGATGGAGGTGAGGATGGGAGTGAGCCGCCAGGAAGACGTTTTCAGGCAGACTTGTGACTAGTGATGTCGGCGAACTCCTCACTTGTACTACTTCCGGGTCGCTATGACCCGGAGTAGTACGGCTGCGCTGGGCCGGCGGTGCGCGTCCTCGATCACGCGCCTGTTGCCGGGCACTTTCTGCGCATGTGCGTGACGTCATGCTCATGCGCAGAGAGTGCCCGGCAACAAGCGTGCGATCAAAGACGCGCACCGCCGGCCCAGCGCAGCCGTATTACTCCGGGTCATAGCGACCCGGAAGTAGTAACGGGCCGTTACTACTTCCGGGTCGCTATGACCCGGAGTAATACGGCTGCGCAGGCGAACTGTTCGCCTACAGCGCTACTTGTGACATTCCGTCAGGACCAGAGGCTTTCTTGGTGTTCAACGTTGACAGGTGGCACAGATCATTGTCCTCACTCACCGCTGGAGAGGGTGAACTCAGAACTGAGGCATTATTATTCGTGGCTGAGAGATGGATGATGCCCCTAGCCCAGGCATGGGCAAACTCGGCCCTCCAGCTTTTACGGCACTACAAGTCCCACAATGCATTTGCCTTTATGAGTCACGACTGTGGCTGTCAGACTCCTGCAATGCATTGTGGGACCTGTAGTTCCTTAACAGCTGGAGGGCCAAGTTTGCCCATGCCTGCCCTAGCCCTTCTGGTGCCTAGACTGGGTTTTCGAACCTGCAGTAGAAAATACATGGAACCAGCATAGGAAACCACTGCGGAAACCTGTGGCACAGGACACAGAAAATGGAGGCCTCCATATGGACGGGGGGTACAGAGCAGCAACCCGGAAGGTAAGTAAATGCATGCTGCACCCTCAAAGCCCCACACAATTAACAAACCTTTCTTGGGGAAGGTTCATTTGCGATGGTTTTAATACAGTACTTACCATGTGCTCTGTATGCTTTAAAGGGATACTGTAGGGGGGGTCGGGGGAAAATGAGTTGAACTTACCCGGGGCTTCTAATGGTCCCCCGCAGACATCCTGTGTTGGCGCAGCCACTCACCGATGCTCCGGCCCCGCCTCTGGTTCACTTCCGGAATTTCTGACTTTAAAGTCGGTAAACCATTGTGCCTGCATTGCTGTGTCCTTGTTACCGATGATGTCACCAGGAGCGTACTATGCAGGCACAGACCATACTGGGCCTGCACAATACACTCCTGGTGACATCAGCAGGAGCGAGGACATGGCAACGCAGGCGCAGTGGTTTTCAGACTTTAAAGTCTGAAATTCCAGAAGTGAACCGGAGGCGGGGCCGGAGCATTGGGGAGTGGCTGCGTGGGCACAGGATGTCTGTGGGGGACCATTAGAAGCCTCGGGTAAGTTCAACTCATTTTCCCCCGACCCCCCCTACAGTATCCCTTTAAAGAGAACCAGAGGCGAACCGCAGGTAAAAAAAAAAAAGAAATACTTACCAAAGAACAAGGAAGTCTCTGGATGCTGTGGAGACTTTCCATATCCTCCTCACTGGGACCTCCTGGAAGAGCCAGACGTGCTCCTCTTCAGGCACTAGCATGGCTGCTCTCACGTCTGAAGAGCCTGGACCAGTCCTGATCGTCATTCTGACATGCCCTTGTCAGATTTATTCAGTAGGTCTGCTCTTGGCAACGGGGGCCAGAGGAAGGCGTGGGAAGCTTCTACAAGGATCCCGAGACTTCCCTCTTCTTAGAACGCACATCTATTGTAACCTGAGGTTTGCCTTAAACACTTTAAGGTGAACCCGAGATGAGAGGGATATTGAGTCTTCCATATCTATTTGCTTGTAAGCAATACCAGTTGCCTGGCTGTCCTGCTGATCCTCTGCCTCTAATACTATTAGCCATAGACCCTGAAGAAGCATGCAGCAGGTGTTTCTGACATTACTGTCAGATCCGAATGGATTAGCTGCATGCTTGATTCAGACACTACTGCAGCCGAATAGATCAGCAGGGCTGCCAGGCAACTGGCATTGTTTAACAGGAAATAAATATGGCAGCCTCCATATCCCTCTCAACTCAGGTTGACTTTAAGGTAATGCTTGTTATGATTGTAAACTTGTAAGGGCAGGGCTCCCTCACCCTTTTGTGTCTTGGAACTTGCTATGCAGTTTGATCATCATGTTACATTTGTCACTGTATTTACTATTCTATATTATGTACCAGGTTCTGTTTTGTGTTTCCTGCCCCTCCACAGAACTGCTGACCAGTGTAAAGCGGTCAGGGTCCTGTTGGTCTCAGCCCCATTGATTGGTGCGGGAACCCCCAGGGCATGGGGTCTAAGTGGGCACGGATCTTCACAAGCAAACCCTGCAAGGGATTATGGGCCGTCATTCCAGAGGGCGACGGACTACTTTGCTGCCTGGTGCCTTCCAGGTCACGACCCCCGGGACTGACCCACCGGTGATGAGAAGAACAGGAGGGGTGGACCCTGCAATGATGGAAGGAGGGCGGACTAACGGAACAGACCAGACTGACTGGGCTGATGTGACCGGACTGACTAAAGGCTGAACTGACAGATGATGGGACTGACAGGTGACAAGAGTGGCGGGTGACAGGACTGGCAAGTTGGCAAATGACGAGACTGACAGGTGACAGGATGATAGGACTGACAATACTGACTGGTCAGGATTGGACTGACAGGAACAAACTGACAGGGCTGAACTGACAAGATCAGACTGATCGGAATGAACAGACAGGACTGGACTGACAGGAACAAAGTGGGAGGAGCAAACTGACAGGAGCGAAGAGGGAGGAGCAAACTTACAGGACAGGACTGAGTGGGCTGAACTGACAGGGCTTGTGACACGGTCACAAACAGCGTGAAGACACCGCAGCTGCTTGGATGGAACAGCACTGAGCAGCGATTCGCCAGAGTTTAAATACCCTTTCCTTCCCGCCAGTGCTGTAGTCCCGCCCCCCGTGGCTACAAAGCTGGGAGAGATGCGAGCGCTCCTTAGAGCATGTATACACCGTCCCGGGTCACTTCCGGAAGCGGCGTTTAACTTCTGAGAGGCCAGTGCTGGACCCCAGGAGTCAGTGAGTATAGAGCCCAATAGGAGTGAATATAACAAAAGCACACGTGAAGTAAGTGGGATTTAAACGCTACCATATGTATTTCCTTTTAAACAATGCAGATTGCCTGGCTGTCCTGCTGATCCTCTGCCTGTAATACTTTTAGCCATAGACCCTGAACAAGCATGCAGATCAGGTACTCTGACTAAAGTCAGACTGGATTAGCTGCATGCTTGTTTCAGGTGTGTGATTCAGCCACTACTGCAGCCAAAGAGATCAGCAGGACTGCCAGGCAACTGGTATTGTTTAACCTCCCTGGCGGTAAGCCCGTGCTGAGCACGGGCTATGCCGCCGGGAGGCACCGCTCAGGCCCCGCTGGACCGATTTGCATAATTTTTTTTTGCTGCATGCAGCTAGCACTTTGCTAGCTGCGTGCAGTGCCCGATCGCCGCCGCTACCCGCCGATCCGCCGCTATACGCGTCGCCGCAGCCCCCCCCCAGACCTCGTGCGCTGCCTGGCCAATCAGTGCCAGGCAGCGCCGTGGGGTGGATCGGAGTCCCCTTTGACGTCAGTGACGTCATCCCGCCCCGTCGCCATGGCGACGGGGGAAGCCCTCCAGGAGATCCCGTTCTTTGAACGGGATCTCCTGATCTCTGATCGCCGCCGGCGATCGGAGGGGCTGGGGGGATGCCGCTGAGCAGCGGCTATCATGTAGCGAGACCTCGTCTCGCTACATGAAAAAAAAAAAAAAATAAATAAAAAACGTATTTGCTGCCCCCTGGCGGATTTTGCCAAACCGCCAGGAGGGTTAACCCCTAGCCGACCGATCCACACCAATTCACGTGAAGGCGGCGGCAGCCCCAGGACCGCTCATCGCCAATTGCACGCGCAACTCCGCCCCGTCATCAGTGTCCCAGCAGCGATCGCCACTAGGAGACTGTTTACACTGCACAGCGTTGCGACCTACGGCAGCGCTGTACTGGGGACAGTCTTGTGACACGGCTGTCCCACTGGTAGGCAGAAAAGCGATCGGCTGTCATAGACATCATCGGCTGTCATAGGCTGATGCCTATGACAGCCAATTGCAGTGATTGGCTGGCGGGGGGATGGATAAATTTTTTTAAAAAAAAGCCACATTTATTCAAAAAATAAATAAACAAAGTGGCAGCCATCAGAACCCACCAACAGAATGCTCTGTTGGTGGGCAGAAAAGGGTGGGGTGGGGGTTGCAGGAATCACTTGTGTACTAAGCTGTACGGCCCTGCAGCGAGCCCTTAAGGCTGCAGTGACCTAATTTGTAAAAAATATCCTTGTCACGTAGGTGGTCTAAAGCCTGTGGTTCTTAACAGGTTAAAACGTGACAAATATGGCAGGTACTGAGTGTACCTGAAGGCAATTTAGGATAATAAGCTACATACGTCCCTCAGTAGAGGAATAGTCCAAAGGCTTCCACCATCCCCTTCGAGCTCACCAGTGCTGGGAATGCTCTGAACCTATTTAACATGGAATCATTGAATAGATTAGTGTGGCCGCGCTCCCATCCATGGTCGAGTGCAGCGTACTGACAGCCCGCAGGTGCACCGAGGGGAAAGCCGTGCGGATGCGCTCATTCATGGACTACAGCATGGCCATTAAGGAGAAGAGCGTTCCGGCAAGCAGCCGTCTCTCAAGGAGGATGTGGGAAGCTTCTGGCTCCTCCCTCTACTGAGGTATTTATACTTATATATATTTATATATATATATATATATATATATATATATATATAAATATATATTTATATTTACTTTTTTGCTATAAAGGACACCTGAAGGTAGAGAGATATGGAGGCTGCCATGTTTCCTTCCTGTTAATGTTACCTAGCAGCCCTGCTGATCTATGTGTCTGCAGTAGTGTCTGAATCACACCAGAAACAAGCATGCAGCAAATCTTGTCGGATCTGACAATAATGGCAGGAACACCTGATCTGTAGCATGCTTGTTCAGGGGCTGTGGTAGGCAGACGATCACTAAGACAGCCAGGCAACTGGGATTCTTTAAAAGGAAATAAATATGGCAGAATCCATGTACCTCTCACTTCATATATTTTATATATATATATTTGGGCAGCACGGTGGCGTAGTGGTTAGCTCTCTCGCCTTGCAGCGCTGGGTCCCTGGTTCGAATCCCAGCCAGGGCACTATCTGCAAAGAGTTTGTATGTTCTCTCCGTGTCTGCGTGGGTTTCCTCCGGGCACTCCGGTTTCCTCCCACATTCCAAAAAAAACATACGGATAAGTTAATTGGCTCCCCCTAAAAATTGGCCCTAGACTACAGTACTTACACTACATAATATAGACATATGGCAATGGTAGGGATTTGATTGTGAGCTAGGGACAGTTAGTGACGATATATATATATATATATATATATATATATATATATATATATATATATATATATATACACTGTACAGCGCTGCGTAATATGTCAGCGCTACATAAATACTAAATAAATATATATATATATATATATATATATATATATATATATATATATATATATATATAGTGTGTGTGTCCCCTCCCCCTCGGTGTTATAATCCACAAGCAGCATCTCTTCAAATCACCCCAAACACCCCACAATCCTCTCTCACCTTCCCCCCGTGCTCTGCCATGGACGCCGCCATCTTGCAGACCTCATGACTCATCATAGAGACGCTGCGGCTGGAGGAAGGGAAGCGCTGCTCTCTGTAGCCCTCTGCTGGCTGCGCCTTGACATACGGCAGCGCTGCAGTCTGTCGCTCTCTGCTGGCTGCAGCTGGCGCTGCTTTCTGTGAGCCTCTGACTGTAGACGGAGATACGGCAGCGCTGTTCTCTGTCGCCCTCTGCTGGCTGCAGCTGGGATCACAGCGATGCACTGGTGATTTTTCCAGCCAGTAAAATCCTTTGTGGAGTTCATACCTCAAAAACTATCCCCGTTTTGGTGTCGAACACCAGCTTCTTTTTGTCTCTCGTTCACCAGCGATACAATTTGGTGAATGATTGTTTATGAACAATTATTTGTATGAACGATTGGAAATGATTGCTTGAGACCACTTAGTTTACACTTAACCACTTGCCGACCACACACTCATACCGTGCGGCGGCAAAGTGGTAGCTGGATGACCAGCGACGCAGTTCTGCGTCGCCAGGTGCCTCCCTAATTAATCAGGAAAGGCCGCTCGCGCGAGCGGCCGTTTCCTGTTAGATCACGGAGCGGGTCTCTGATTGCGGCTCGCAGACTAAATGTAAACGTAGGAGGCGTATGTCTCCTTTGTTTACATTGTACGGCGCTGCTGCGCAGCAGCGCCGTAAGGCAGATCGGCGATCCCCGGCCAATCAGAGGCCGGGGATCGTCGCCATGTGACAGGGGACGTCCTGTCACAGGCTGCACAGGACGGATAGCGTCCTGTGCAGCCCCGATCACCGGGGATGAGCAGGTAGGAGAGGGAGAAGCGGAATTTCGCCGCGGAGGGGGCTTTGAGGTGCCCCCCCCCGCAACAATACAGCCAGCAGGAGCGATCAGACCCCCCCTGCACATCATCCCCATAGGGGGGAGAAAAGGGGGGCGATCTGATAGCTCTGCGTGTAACCTGATCTGTGCTGGGGGCTGCAGACCCCACCCAGCACAGATCATAAAAAACAGCGCTGGTCCTTAAGGGGGGGTAAAGGGTGGGTCCTCAAGTGGTTAAGGTTGCCATACACTGGTCGCTCTGCCATCAGATCGACCAACAGATAAATCCCTCTCTGATCGAATCTGATCAGAGAGGGATCGTATGGCTGCCTTTACTGCAAACAGATTGTGAAGCTGCCGCTAACTGCCCCCACCCCCCCCCCCCCCCCCCCATACATTACCCGATCCGGCCGGCGCGAGTCCCCCAATCTCCGCTGTCTTCTTCTCCGCTCTGGGCTCCAGCTTCACTTTACTTCCTGTCCGGGGAAGTTTAAACAGTAAAGGGCGCTCCACTGTTTAAACTTCCTGTCGGGACAGGAAAAAGTGAAGCCTGCCGGAGCCCAGCAGAAGAGCAGCGGTGACAGCGGGGACACGCGACGGCCGGAGCAGGTAATGTATCACTGTTAGCGTCTGTTGTTGGACATTCGAACGCCGCTATCGACGCACTCCTGACCCGCAGGCGATCGAGCGAAATCTTCCGCGCGGACAGATCGACGGGAACGATCAATTTTGGACGGAAATCGATTGGTCGGCTTTTGCGCAACGATTTCACAGCAGATTCCATCAGTGATCGAATCTGCTGTATATCGGCGGGAAATAGTATAAGTGTATGGGCCCCTTTAATCAGTTGCTCTCAGTTATAACTGAAAGGACAACTGATTTTCAAAGTAATGCCCATGTTTTCCTATGGCAGCTTTCACACTTACCAGTTGCGTACCAACTGATTAAAGGGGTTCTCCGGGACCTATAAAAAAGCTAAAACTGGCACTTACCTGGGGCTTCTATCGGCCCCACCGCCAGTAATCTGCTAATTATTCATCTAACTAGACTAAGGGCTGCCGCAGTTCTAGTCGTCTAGTTAGACGAATAATTAGCAGATTGCCGGCAGAGGGGAACGGGGCATCGGAGGAGGACGGCGCAGGACATTACAGCCGCAGGGGGCCTATAGAAGCCCCAGGTAAGTGTCACTGTTAGCTTTTTCTATAGGTACCAGAGAACCCCTTTAAGTGTAAACAGGGCCTAACCAACAAAAATCTATTAATGAAATCGATATGATTTTCGAATCGATCCCATCAATCTTATCAGATTGGTTAGGAAATATTTGTCGGTCAGTGGTCCCAAACCTTTATTTTCGACTGTTCATACGAATATTTGTTCATAAATGATCGTTCACCAAATTAGTCAACCTAACCCTACTCTCACACAGAACCCAACCTCTACCTATGTCTAACCCTGAAAGGGACCCTGAGCAAAAAAGAAAGTCTGGATCTACCTGGGGCTTCCTCCAGCCCCCCGTAGCCTGCGAGGTCCCCCGGTGTCCTCCTGGTCCCTTCAGTGGTCCCGCTGGCGGCTCCGGTAATCCGACGACTTTGGCTGAAGTCGCACATCAGCACGCCGGTCGCCATAAGCATTCAGCGCATGCGTGGTCCAGTCTTCAGAGAACCGAGCATGCGCTACCGGTGTGATGCCATGCCGGGGGCTCGCATGCGCAACTTCAGCCAAAGTCACCGGACTACCGGAGCAGCCAGTGGGACCACGGAAGGAACCAGGAGGACGCCGGGGGACCTCACAGGCTACAAGGTTCTGGATGAAGCCCCACGTAACTCAAGATTTCCTTTTTTATTGCACTGCTTAGGGTCCCTTCAACCCCCCTGGTGGTGTCCGACCTTTAACTCCGCCCCCCATGTCACCTAACCCTTAACCTCCCCACCCTGCTGCAAAGTGGCAATTTTTGCCAATGTCAGCTAACTTGGGCGCACAGCGGCAACGAGTGTTCCTGCTATGCAAATTGCGGCTTTGCATAGTGGGCGCTCCAAGTTTCCGTACATTGCAGCGCATTGCAGCATTTACTAAGAGTGCCTATAGTGGCTCCCTTCTTTCCACAGCACCTTTTTTCCTGCTTTGCAACAAAGATCAGGATAGTTATTATTATTTTGTATTTATATAGCGCCAACTAGAGTTGGGCCGAACGGTTCGCCTGCGAACGGTTCCATGCGAACTTCAGTGGTTCGCGTTCGCGTCCCGCAGGCGAACCTTTGCGGAAGTTCGGTTCGCCCCATAATGCACATGGAGGGTCAACTTTGACCCTCTACATCACAGTCAGCAGGCCCAGTGTAGCCAATTAGGCTACACTAGCCCCTGGAGCCCCACCCCCCCTTATATAAGGCAGGCAGCGGCGGCCATTACGGTCACTCGTGTGCTGCCTGCGTTAGTGAGAGTAGGGCGAGCTGCTGCAGACTGTCTCTCAGGGAAAGATTAGTTAGGCTTAACTTGTTCCTGTCTGGCTGCATACCTGTTCTGTGAACCCACCACTGCATACCTGTGCTGTGAACCCACCACTGCATACCTGTGCTGTGAACCCACCACTGCATACCTGTGCTGTGAACCCACCACTGCATACCTGTGCTGTGAACCCGCCACTGCATACCTGTTCAGTGAACCCGCCACTGCATACCTGTTCAGTGAACCCGCCACTGCATACCTGTTCAGTGAACCCGCCACTGCATACCTGTTCTGTGAACCCACCACTGCATACCTGTTCAGTGAACCCACCACTGCATACCTGTGCTGTGAACCCACCACTGCATACCTGTGCTGTGAACCCACCACTGCATACCTGTGCTGTGAACCCACCACTGCATACCTGTGCTGTGAACCCACCACTGCATACCTGTGCTGTGAACCCACCACTGCATACCTGTTCAGTGAACCCACCACTGCATACCTGTTCTGTGAACCCACCACTGCATACCTGTGCTGTGAACCCACCACTGCATACCTGTTCAGTGAACCTGCCACTGCATACCTGTTCTGTGAACCCGCCACTGTATACCTGTTCTGTTCAGTGACCCCGCCACTGCATACCTGTTCTGTTCAGTGGACCCGCCACTGTATACCTGTTCAGTGAACCCACCACTGCATACCTGTGCTGTGAACCCACCACTGCATACCTGTTCTGTGAACCCACCACTGCATACCTGTTCAGTGAACCCACCACTGCATACCTGTTGTGTTAAGTGAACCCGCCACTACATACCTGTTCTGTTCAGTGGACCCGCCCCTGTATACCTGTTTAGTGACCCCGCCACTGCATACCTGTTCTGTTCAGTGAACCCGCCACTGTATACCTGTTCAGTGAACCCGCCACTGCATACCTGTGCTGTGAACCCACCACTGCATACCTGTTCAGTGAACCTGCCACTGCATACCTGTTCTGTGAACCCACCACTGTATACCATTTCTGTTCAGTGACCCCGCCACTGCATACCTGTTCTGTTCAGTGGACCCGCCACTGTATACCTGTTCAGTGAACCCACCACTGCATACCTGTGCTGTGAACCCACCACTGCATACCTGTTCAGTGAACCCGCCACTGCATACCTGTTGTGTTCAGTGAACCCGCCACTGCATACCTGTTGTGTTCAGTGGACCCGCCACTGTATACCTGTTTAGTGACCCCGCCACTGCATACCTGTTCTGTTCAGTGGACCCGCCACTGTATACCTGTTCAGTGAACCCACCACTGCATACCTGTGCTGTGAACCCACCACTGCATACCTGTTCTGTGAACCCACCACTGCATACCTGTTCAGTGAACCCACCACTGCATACCTGTTGTGTTAAGTGAACCCGCCACTACATACCTGTTCTGTTCAGTGGACCCGCCACTGTATACCTGTTTAGTGATCCCGCCACTGCATACCTGTTCTGTTCAGTGAACCCGCCACTGCATACCTGTTGTGTTCAGTGAACCCGCCACTGTATACCTGTTCAGTGAACCCGCCACTGCATACCTGTTCTGTTCAGTGGACCCGCCACTGTATACCTGTTTAGTGAACCCGCCACTGCATACCTGTTGTGTTCAGTGAACCTGCCACTGCATACCTGTTCTGTGAACCCGCCACTGTATACCTGTTCTGTTCAGTGAACCCACCGCATCAGTGCGCATACCTGTGCAGTTAAGTGAACCCACCTACCTACGTGAGTGCACGCAGTGTGATATACCACTCCGTGCATACCCGATATGGACAAAACAGGTAGAGGAAGAGGTAGTGCCAGAGCCAGAGGAAGGCCACCCGGCAGGTCTGCGCGAGGTCGTGTAAATGTAATTTCGTGTGGACCTGGCCCACAGTACAGTGCTCGGAAGAAGGCACGTCCCATCACGTCCCAAGATTGTCAGGACATGGTTGAGTATTTAGCGACACAGAACACCTCATCTTGCTCAGCCACCAGCGCTACTACTAGCACCACTTCCGCTGCATTTGACACTTCGCAAGAATTATTTAGTGGTGAAATCACTGATGCACAGCCATTGTTGTTACAGCCAGATGGATTTTCACCAGCTCATATGTCTGCGGTACGCGGCAACACTATGGATGTAACGTGTAAGGAGGATGAAGGACCTACTGATGGTGCATGTTTGGATTTTTCTGAGTCAAGCGAAGCTGGGCAGGATGACTACGATGATGACGATGATAGGGATCCTCTGTATGTTCCCAATAGAGGAGATGAAGAGGGGGACAGTTCAGAGGGGGAGTCAGAGAGTAGTAGGAGGAGAGAAGTTGCTGAAAGAAGCTGGGGCAGCTCTTCGTCAGAAACAGCTGGTGGCAGAGTCCGGCACCATGTATCGCCACCTATGTACAGCCAGCCAACTTGCCCTTCAGCATCAGCTGCTGAGGTCCCCATAGTGCCCACATCCCAGGGTGGCTCAGCGGTGTGGAAATTTTTTAATGTATGTGCCTCAGATCGGACCAAAGCCATCTGTTCGCTCTGCCAACAAAAATTGAGCCGTGGAAAGGCCAACACTCACGTAGGGACAAGTGCCTTACGAAGGCACCTGGAGAAAAGGCACAAACAGCAATGGGATGGCCACCTGAGCAAAAGCAGCAGCAGCACACAAAAGCAAAGCCACCCTCCTTCTCCTCTTCTTCCTCCATCTGCTTCTACCGCTTTCTCCCTTCCACCTTCACAGGCACCCTCCTCCACTCCGCCTCTGCCCTTGAGCGGTTCCTGCTCCTCTGCCCACAGCAGCAGTCAGGTGTCCGTGAAGGAAATGTTTGAGCGGAAGAAGCCAATTTCGGCCAGTCACCCCCTTGCCCGGCGTCTGACAGCTGGCGTGGCGGAACTGTTAGCTCGGCAGCTGTTACCATACCGGCTGGTGGACTCTGAGGCCTTCCGTAAATTTGTGGCCATCGGAACACCGCAGTGGAAGATGCCAGGCCGCACTTATTTTTCGAGAAAGGCCATACCCCAACTGCACCGTGAAGTTGAGAGGCAAGTGGTGTCATCTCTTGCGAAGAGCGTTGGGTCAAGGGTACACCTGACCACGGATGCCTGGTCTGCCAAGCACGGGCAGGGCCGCTACATTACGTACACAGCCCATTGGGTGAACCTGGTGGTGAACGATGGCAAGCAGGGCGCAGCGGACCAAATTGTGACACCTCCACGGCTTGCAGGCAGGCCTCCTGCCACCTCCTCTCCTCCTGCTACATGCTCTTCGCTGTCCTCCTCCTCCTTGGCTGAGTGGCAGTTCTCCTCTCCAGCTACACAGCCCCAGCTCCGCAGGGCCTATGCTGCATGCCAGGTAAGACGGTGTCACGCCATCTTAGACATGTCTTGTCTCAAAGCGGAGAGTCACACTGGAGCAGCTCTCCTGGCTGCTCTTAAGAAACAGGTGGATGAGTGGCTGACCCCGCACCACCTGGAGATAGGCAACGTGGTGTGCGACAACGGCAGCAATCTGCTTGCCGCTTTGCATATGGGGAAGCTGACACACATACCCTGCATGGCACATGTCATGAATCTAGTGGTTCAAAGATTTGTGGCAAAGTACCCTGGCTTAGCGAATGTCCTGAAGCAGGCCAGGAAGTTCTGTGGGCATTTGAGGCCATGTCACACAGCCATGGCACGCTTTGCGGAAATTCAGCGCAAAAACAACATGCCGGTGAGACGCCTCATTTGCGATAGCCCGACTCGCTGGAACTCGACCCTGCTCATGTTCTCCCGCCTGCTAGAACAGAAGAAAGCCGTGACCCACTACCTCTACAACTACAGTAGAATGAAACAGTCTGGGAAGATGGGGATGTTCTGGCCCGACAACTGGACACTGATGAAAAATGCATGCAGGCTCATGCGGCCGTTTGAGGAGGTGACCAACCTGGTGAGCCGCAGTGAGGGCACCATCAGCGACTTAACTCCCTACGCTTACTTCTTGGAGCGTGCTGTGCGTAGAGTGGCGGATGAAGCTGTGAATGAGCGTGACCAGGAACCGTTACGGCAGGAACAGGCATGGGACCAATTTTCATCAGACCCAGCTGTTTCCTCAACACCTGCGGCAGCACAGAGGGGGGAGGAGGAGGAAAAGAGCAGTCGTGTGCAGAAGACGAGTCAGACTCAGAGGATGATGAGCAAGGTGTTTCTTTGGGGGAGGAGGAGGAGGAGGAGGAGGGGACAGCGGCAGGAGAACAACCGCAGCAGGCGTCGCAAGGGGCTTGTGCTGCTCAACCTTCTCGTGGTATTGTTCGCGGCTGGGGGGAGGAGGTTGACTTACCTGACGTCACTGAGGAAGAGCAAGAGGAGATGGAGGGTACTGGATCCGACTTTGTCTTTTATGCTGTCCTGCCTGTTGAGGGACCCCCGTATAAAAAACCTCAAGGGGAATGAGCTGTACTGGGCGGCTACACTACTAGACCCTCGGTACAGGCACAAAGTGGCGGACCTGTTACCAACTCACCGGAAGGTGGAAAGGATGCAGCACATGCAGAACCAGCTGTCAACTATGCTTTACAATGCCTTTAAGGGTGATGTGACAGCACAACGCCAGCAAGGTACCACTGCCACTAATCCTCCTCCCGTGTACACGCAGTCAAAGACAGGACGCTCCAGCGATCTCATGGTGATGTCGGACATGTGGACGTTCTTTAGTCCAACGCCTCGCCGTAGCCCTTCCGGATCCACCCTCCAACGCATGGAACGGCAGGTAGCCGACTACCTGGCCTTAAGTGTGGATGTAGACACTGCTGTGAACAGCGATGAGGAACCCTTGAACTACTGGGTGCGCAGGCTTGACCTGTGGCCAGAGCTGTCCCAATTTGCCATCCAACTTCTCTCCTGCCCTGCCGCAAGCGTCAGAAAGGACCTTCAGCGCAGCTGGAGGCATTGTCACAGAGAAGAGAAGTCGCCTAAGTCACAAAAGTGTTAAGTACCTCACCTTTATCAAAATGAACGAGGCATGGATCCCGGAGGGCTGCTGCCCGCCCCAAGACTAAGTCAGTCCCCGCACACACAGCATCTCTGCCTGCACGCCGTGTGACTGGCTGCCTGGCCTGCCCCAAGAAGACTAAGTCACTCCCAGTCCCTCCACACAGCATGTCTGCCTGCAGGCCGCTTGACTACCTTCTCCGCCACCACCAACAGGGTCCGGGACTCCAGGCGGATTGCTGAATTTTTTAGGCCGCTGCTAGCAGCGGCCGCTGTAATAATTTTTCTGGTGCGTGTACATGACTGCCTAATTTTTCTGGCTGCACTGCGGGCAGCTGCAACAACAAAAGAAAAGGCATGTACATGCACCCATTCCCCTTCGTGATCATTACCTTGCCGTGGTGAAGGGGCTTGCGTATCACAATGAAGCAATGACCGGCGCCTAGATGAGTGTCTCGGGGGGCACACAAAAGATAATAAGGTCGTTGCTTCATTGTGGTCAGACCAAATTTGATCAGCTGGACAGTCACTGTTCTGTCATTCAGCTACATCAGCCAGGCGACCATATGGGCTGTAAAGCCACCAAAACCTGCACTCTCGCCATGGTGCGCACCAGTCCAGCACGGCCGTCACTACACAAACAGCTGTTTGCGGGGCGTTACACGGTGAGTTTGGTGTGTCAGTGTGAAGCAGTACCTTAATTACACTACCTGATTGATGTATACACATGCAAGATGTTTTAAAGCACTTTAGGCCTGTCATTTAGCATTCAATGTGATTTCTGCCCTTAAAACGCTGCTTTGCGTCAAATCCAGATTTTTCCCGGGGACTTTTGGCATGTATCCCACTCCGCCATGCCCCCCTCCAGGTGTTAGACCCCTTGAAACATCTTTTCCATCACTTTTGTGGCCAGCATAATTATTTTTTTTTTTTCAAAGTTCGCATCCCCATTGAAGTCTATTGCGGTTCGCGAACTTTAACGCGAACCGAACCTTCCGCGGAAGTTCACGAACCAGGTTCGCGAACCTAAAATCGGAGGTTCGGCCCAACTCTAGCGCCAACATCTTCCGCAGCACTGTGCCGAGTATATTGTCTTGTCACTAACTCAACTGTCCCTCCGAGGAGCTCACAGCCTAATCCCTACTATAGTCCTATGTCTATGTATGTATTGTGTAGTGTAGGTATTGTAGTCTAGGGCCAATTTTAGGGGGAAGCCAATTCACTTATCTATGTTTTTGGAATGTGGGAGGAAACCAGAGTGCCTGGGGAAAACCCACGCGGACACAGGGAGAACATACAAACTCCTTGCAGATGTTGCCCTGGCTGAGTTAGAGCCATCATCCTCCCAGTAGTAACATGTGGCTGTAAAAGCTAGACTATAAATAAGACCATGAGTAGAAAAATTGGTGCTTTTGAACCGTGGGTGTGGAGAAAGCTACTGAGAGTTCCCTGGACTGCCAGAAGATGAAACCGGTCAATACTTACAGGAATAAGGCCAGAGAGCCCACTAGAAGGGCTGATACTACTAAAACTCAAATATTTTGGTCACATAATGAGATGACTTAAGTCTTTGGAAAAATCTTTGATGCTTGGAAAAATAGAAGGTAATAGAAGAGGATGACAGAGGCTATGATAGACAGGATATGTGAAGCTATGAACATGCCTTTGCAACAGCTGATTGACAGACACATTTATAGTGCATTTCACTTGTGAAGAGATGTACAGTATGTATGTATTTCACATTTTACCATTTTTCACAATAGTCGTCCTATAAACACTTCCGACAAAAGGAATTCTACAGAGAAGACACCAGACACCGGCAGCAGAGGCTTAGTTAATTGTTTTTATTCTTGTTAAACAATACATTTTTTGTGTTCCGCAGAAAGGATAACATTTCTCCTTTCCCTCCATGTTTTTTTTTTCTCATTTTTTATTTTTAGTTTTTTGTATCTAAAACCGATCCAACAATTTCGTATAATAAATAATTTAAAGATATACTTTTAGGCAAATAGATTTTAAAGGTAAATACGGTTTTACAAATGCAAAATAAACAAACAAACAAAAAAAAAACCTTTAGATAAAATGAAAACAGCTTCAGAAAAAAAGGTACCTATTATCACTATTACACAGTAGAAAAATAAATTAAAAAAACAAAACAAAAAGGATTACTTAATCGGGAGCGTATATATATATATATATATATATATATATATATATATATATATATATATATATATATATATATATATATATATATATATATATATATATATATATATAGTGTGTGTGTTTTAATGGGAGTAGATATATACACTTATAGTATATATATTTATATGTATACATACATAGAGCAAAAATAAAAAGCAGACCACACCCTTGTCAAAATTAAGATTAAACATTAAATTGAAATGATGGACTGGTTAGGTGGTGTCAGGAATACCTGTTACGTTTCTGCCATGGAGGAGGCCATTTTGCCGTGTAAAAATACTGTAACTCAAAACTGTCCATTTACGGAGGTGTCATTTAAAGGATGGGTGGGGGATATCTATGGGGGTGCAAGTACATTGTGAGAAGGGATGAGCTTCAGACTACGCATTTCGAAGCTTTACACCTGAGGGCCGCAGCTGAAGTGTTAACTCACCCTTATCGCTGCCTCTGGCTGTTGAGTCCCACATCACTCCGATACTTCCTCCTTAGTTCTTTGAAAAAGGAAGTATCTGAATAATGGAATGCGACGCGGAGCGCAACGGTGAGCAGCTGAAAAGGGAGCGTTAACCCCTTTGCTGCAGCCCGCAGCTGTAAAGCTTCCATTTAGTATGAAACTTGTAGCAATGCTCATCCCTATTAGAGAACTACTTCTTGTACATGTGCAAGGCATATCAGCTTCTAGGTATTAGGAAAGGGGTGGAGGCTGTTGTACAGATGCTAGCCTAGCCTCCGGGATAGCGACACGTTGGTGCTATGCGGGGGGAGGGGTTTGGTAGGAGGTGGGCCATTGGAGCAGCACAGGAGGATTATGACAGTGTGGGCGGGGTGTAAGCAAGAAGAATGCCCTCGGGACACCGCTCGCCGACGTGCCAAGGGCCACTATATACATACATCTCAACAGAGGCGGTCACCTCAGCCCTGTTTTATCTTTTGCGTGTACGCAACTTAAATGTGCCCACTCTAACGGTTCAATTTTCAGCAAAGTATCGGCCGAGCGATCAGATAAATGTGAGCGGATTGGCAGAAGGTAAACCTCGATGTCCCAAATAGATTCTAATAGTGATTGCTCAATGACAATTTAGTCAATAGTAAAACCGGCATAGGATAGGGGATTGGTTCTTTGATGGTGAAATAATAGACATTTTATTTGCGATTGCATCTATCTCTTTGCTGAAAATTGTACCATGGGTGTGAACTGTTCATAGACTTTCATTCGTACCACGTTAGTGCGCAAAACGGCGTCCGTTACAACGCCACGTTAGTGTGGAACTCTTTTAAAGTAGCAAACATTTTGTCATTATTTCTTGATGTATATATTTTTCATACACATGAAAGAATAATTTCATGTTAACATCATCCGTTTACAATGAAACAAATCCTACCTCTATGTAAGTATATATTTGGAGCTGCCATATTCACACGACAAAGTCAGGATCAATAGTACCTTAAGGGGGACCTGAACTCTTGCATAGGACAGAAGGAAAACAGAGAGAAATGCAGTTCAGCTCATCTTTGACTTATCACAACTGTAATTTGATCTCTCAGCTGTGTCAGCTGCCTGCCTGCAGAGCAGCTAGCTTGTAAAACACTAGAGGTTAACCCTTTGTCTGTCTCCATGAAAAGCAGGAAGTAGATACTGCAGCTTTATTGCAGGATGTGTAGGTTTCCTCCACAGTCTACGCATACTCTACCAGCACACATGGTCAATGTTCCCTCACTGACAAGAGGTGCCACATCTGCCGTTTCCAAGGGAGGGCGCCGTAAGGAGGGGAACAATGCGCCAAAGCCCAGACTATCCGGCATGCCTGATCTTTGTTGACACATCAGGGCAGATGGGTAACTGCTAGATTCTTGGCATACACCTGCCACCTCTGCAGATTAAAATTTGAAGCCGAGAAGAAATAAAAAATGACACCCAACTCAAACTTTCTGCAGCCCGGCTCATTAGTGGGCGTGGCCTATGTGGGGTTTTGATGCATGTCTTATGCTCCTGTGTACTGCACTGCTAACATAGAGGGAACAAGACATTGAGCTACATCCACTTAAAGTGGATCCGAGATAAACTTTTACTCATTTCACAATTGTGTTCCTTTCATATAGTTTATAGGGCGTTCCTCAAGCCAAATACTGTTTTTTTTGTTTTAATACTCTTAGGGCTCTTTTCCACTAGTGCGGTGTGCGTCTCGCAGACGCACGCCGGCACTGAGCGGGTGGGCGGGATCGCAGCGAATCCCATGAGCCGTGCCATGGACGGCTATGGGATTCGCAGCCTCCGCCGCGAATTCTGCGGGGGGTTCCGGCCGAATTGCTCCCGCAAGCGATTCCGCCGCGGTGCCGTCATCCCCAATGTTTCCCCGTGCGATTCATGTGTGGGGAAACTGCGGAATTGCAGCGGAAACGGGCCCTTAATTCCCTATAAACTAAACAAGCCTCGCCCACAGCTCCTTTTGTGCCTTGGCACTGTAGCAAGGGCTTATGGGAGCTCACTAGCCAGAGATTTCAGAGGCAGAGGGGAGGGAGGAGGAGAGGGGAGTGAATTTACACACAGGCAAGCTGATAGCATCTCCAGCCCTCAGCCTGTGACAATGTGACAAACAGAACATGGCTGCTCTCATTGTATCACAGGAAGAAATAATCATAAACTGTTGAAGATATATAGACAAGCTACTTGTTATAGTTAGTTTTTCATCTCAGATCAGCTTTAAGGTTTCTTTTGCCCATAATATTTCGTGCCTGGCCGTTTCAGGTGACCGTTTAGGAAAGATAGCTGTATATACATTCTACTCGGCTCACTGCCCTTGTGACCCTGCACAATGAACCACTAATGGATCTAGAGGAGACCATTCACATCCTAGCGTTCCGCACAAGACGATCATGAACGATTGTTTCAGGTGAGGACAGTCTAATGTGTATATCTTGCTTTATTTCTCTATTTTTTGTTGTGTTTTTAAAGCGGACCTGAACTCAGAATGTCCTCTCTGCTCTCAAAGATATACAACTGCATAGTAACCTTCAAACAGAAAAAAATTCTTTGTTACAGCCGATACAAATGCTAAAATAATTCTGCAGTGTTCCTACTTCCTGATTCATGGAAGCAGACATATTGTAACAGCCTGTTCTTTCAAATGAGCTTCTCTGCCATCTCTGCCGCGGCAGTCATGTGACACAGGGGAGAGATCAAATTACAACTTGTGATTAGTCAGAGATGAGGGGGAATTAGACAGGCTAAACTCTCTAAATACATACAGAGTGCATTTCTCTGTGTTTTCCTTTCGTCCTGTACAGCTCCACTTTAAAGACAACTCCAGATGAGTCAGGGGAAAAAAATGCTGGAAACCTGGGCACAGCCAGCGCCGCGGTGTTCACATTACGGCTATAGCGGTACTCAGTAATTTGAGTGCCGTCAAACGACAGAGCCCAAATTACCATAACCTTGCAATTTTTTCGGCCAGCTGAATTTGGTCTTACACCAGATTCAATGGCGGCCTGGAGGGGGAAAAGTAATTAAAAGCCGCCGGGACTTCTGCAGGAGCAGGGCGAGCCCTTTATCGGCGTTACCCTACGCCAAATATTCCTGACACCTAAATTACATGTATGCAACTCCAGATACCTATCATCACAGCCTGGCCTTTAGATTTCTAGTTTGGCGAGGGTGTGGGGGGAGGAGAGTACCGTGCGGAAAGTTTAGTACCTGGTTACTGAAACTTATATGTCAAAATCTTATTCCAATGTACAAATCAATAACAATAATAAATCTACAGTGCCCCCTGGAGGTAAGAGGAGGTTAAGCAGCCTGTAGCACCTGTGGATAGTGCCAATCCATATCGTACTAAAAAAATGTACCATAACATCTTCATAAAAGGAATTACAGCAAAATACCTTGAAATAATCAGAATCCACTAATATTTAATGTACCGTTAACTAAAAGTTGCCATCGAGTAACAATCTTCAAAAATCTTACCAAAAACGTAAAGGCAGCTAAATCGCTTGTTTATGGGGATCGGAGAATCCCAAGAACGCGGGATAGTCAAATGGAAACTGAGATGGTGACCACCAACTCTTATCTAATGTTTATGGACTTTGAGGGGATCTATCAAGGTTCTCGACATTTGCCAATGTGACACTGTCAAAATGGCCACCACAGCTTATAAGACTAGTTCAAGCAGGTTTCTGCTCTAGTCGTTAAGGGGAGAGACAGGTCATTCTCCGGACATCCTCCAGTGGTCAGTAAAGGAAGCCATACTTCACTCGATGTATGGGCAGATCCACCATGAGAGAGCCCTCTCTCATCGAATCTAAACAGAGAGGGATCTGTTGCCTGCCCATACAGCGCAGACCAACTTCCAGAAATCATCCTAGCGCCTCCACCACCTGCCTCACCGCCCCCCAAGTGTCAATGTGTCCCCCCCAGGAGCCCGTGCTCAGTAAAGTCTCAACTGTCCGCCCGCACAACTCCTAGCCTTCTCTAGTGTTTGGCATTACCGGAAGTACCTGTACAACGTGGCACCAGTTGCTTGTGGCAATGGCAGACGTGAGCCTGGTGCCCCGTGGTACAGGTGCTTGTGGTGACGGCAGACATGAGCCTGGTGCCCCGTGGTACAGGTGCGTATAGTGATGTCACACATGTGCCTGGTGCCCCGTGGTAAGGGTGCTTGTGGTGACGACAGACACCGAAGGAGGCCGGGAGCCGTGCCATGTGCCCATGAGCGGGCAGGGGAGAGAGGGACACTTACACTTGGGGACACCAGTTGGGGGCCCATCGGTCGTCACAACATCAAACGCTGTTACTGCCATGCACCTGACCAAGCACTTGTGACTGAGCATGTATGATCTATCCTTTCAAGCCAGAAATCGATCAAAATATCAATTTGGCAACCAACTGATACAATTATCAAATTGGAGGGTACAGGCAATCTCTTTCATTAAACTCTGCTCCTCCCTCTCCCGCTGCCCACAAACCAGTAACAACACTGTAGAAGTTAACAAGCCACCCATCAGTTAGTGTGAAGTAGGAACCAGCAGCGCGGAGCCGTAAGCAAAGGACATTAGGCCCTTCCACTTTAGTGTGGGGCAGAGAATGGATGGTTTACCAAATACAGACAGGCACTTGTGATAACTAAAAATCAACTACATGTACACTTTGGATCATGGTCGTCCAAAATGATTGTTTGGGGAAAATTTGGGTGACTGTTCTAGGACAATCAGTGTACATGTGCCACTGGGCTGGAAAGGGCCAAAGGCCTGTTCTGTTAGGAGGAGGGGACAGGATTGGAAACTCAGCACTGTGCTCCGAGAGGCTTCAATAGAAGTTTCTGCAATAACAGAGGTCTATTTTAGGTGGTCCAGCATGACGGACCACCAATGGACTTTTCAACCACACAGAGGACGCCTGATACACACACTAAATCTCCTACTAAGACGATAAAAGCTCGTACACATGTCCAAAAAATCTGCCCAACTATCTTCTAAACTTGGTCTGTTGGAAGATAATTGGGCGTGTGTGCGTCTGGCAACAACCAGAGGAATAACTAATAACAGGTGGTTTGCCAGATACATCCTGTAGATCAACCTGCACAACTATTGTGCAGATTGGCCACGTGTGTACAAGTCTTTTGAACTGTTGTTTTTGAATGCGGACATGTGCACTTCGTTGTTTAGCTTACGCGCATAGTATTTAAGTGAGTTGGTTGTGTAGTTGGTTGGCGTGTGTGTCTCTACTTGTTCTGTAAACAACTTGTTGGTCATGTTTTGAGGTTGGTTGTGCATTATGTAGGATGTGTGTGTGAGTTTTAACAGAGGATCATTTTGGCCAAAGCAGACCTTAGTGTGAACAAAATTTGTGATCTCACTTCTAAAGCTACGAACACATGCTAGGATAATTATGGCCAAAGCCAAGGTTCAGGACCATTTAGGCCAAGGATCTAACAAGTGTACAAGTGCCCCCCAGGTGCTACAGATTTCATCTCTCGGGCAGAAGTACAAAAGAATTTCTACTGTTCCACCAGGAGATAACCAGAACCAGTAGTATCTGCAGCTTGCTTGCCAATTTCACAAACACTAATGCTAAGCTGAGCCAAGCATTTGTTTCTGAGACTAATATGCCCTAAAAGGTGGTCAGACTGGGTCCAGCATGTATGGTCTTCCCCATTTAACTCAATAGATAACCAATGCTGTACAGCTGTCGAAAACCACAACAGGTTATCCTTTAAGCGTAGCGAGCAGGGTCATAACTACAAAATGTGATGCTTTCCCCCAAACATTCAAGCTCTTAGTATTTAAGAGTGACTCGTGGTGACCCTCATGGCCTGGAGGACCATCTGCCAGGGTCACATAAGTGTGGTCAACATGTTCCCTCCTAGAACAACATGGCCACCATGACTCTCCACTCATAAAATGTGTGGCCACCACACTACTTGTTATTGAGTAGGGGCACCTGCATTGGAGAAAGGGGTTGAGTAGTTTGGGCTCCCCACAGCCTGGGCCCCTCTGGGGATGCAAGGACTGCTTTCCCAGTAAACAAGTCTCTGGTCGTGAGATAATAAAGAATTTACATAGTGTTAAAAAACGTATCGCGTGTTTCGGCTAAAGATTTCATCGTAAGCAAACGGAACCCCAAAAGATGGCTGTCAAGAGCTAAGCCTTTCCCACCAGGCAAAACAGCCAGTATCTACACAAGGTACCAAGGAAAAGACATTTACAAAATGTAACATCACAAGTGTTTATCACTGTATCCAATTCCCAAACGAGCAAAAAGGAGGAACATTTCCAATCAATAGTTGAGGTTATCTCAAAATAACATTCACATCAGGTTTTTTGCTTGTTATATCATTCATGGTCACATCTCACTAGGAAGCTCCATGTTCTATCAAGGTTATGTTTTATTAGGAAGCTCCATGTTCCATCATGGTTATATTTTTTTTTAGAGAGGTGTTTGTTCCATCATGGTAATTTTATAAGGACTCCCCATGTTCGGTCATGTTTGTTTTATAAAGACACACCATGTTCCATCATAGTTACAGTAGAGTCCCAGTTATCTAGAACTCAACCAAAACAAATCGCCAGCAGTACTCACAGCGGTGAAGGACAACTTCTTGGACTTTTTGTAGGCTTTGCTGTGCTTAAACACTGGGTTCCATGGCTCTCCCAAGGTTAATATACTTTCAATTACTGCATTTTAACATTTAATAGAGTTCATGGTATGTATATAGAGTGGGGTATAGTACTGTATAGTACTATTTTTCAGGGCTGTGGAGTCGGAGTTGGAGTCGGAGTCGAGGAGTCGGAGTCAAGGCAATTTTGGGCACTCGGAGTTGAAGTTGGAGTCGGAGTCGTGGTTTCAGAAACTGAGGAGTCGGAGTCGGAAAATTTTTGTACCGACTCCACAGCCCTGCTATTTTTATCATCGAGTCTCAAGGAACCAGAAAGCCCACTTACCCAGCATCAGAGACTCTACTCAGTCTACTGTACATTTTATCAGAGAGCTCTATGTTCTATTCTGGTTAGGGTTTATTAGGGAACTCCCTGTTCCATCATGGTTAGGTTTTATCAGTTTTATGTAGTGTCATTTGACTGGTCACTCATTAGGAATGATATGTGTAGTCAGGCCCGGATTTACCTCAGAGGAGCCTATAGGCACAGATGTCCTGGCACCTTAGACTCCGCCCTCCATGAGCCTACAAACCCCCACCGAACTGCACTGCAAGTGTGCTGGTTGGTCCTTCTCCCTTACTTCCCTTGCCCGTCATACAGGTGCCTAGAGATATCTAGTGGTGCCCCAAGTATAAGTTAGCTAGATGAACCTCAGTATTAAGTACCTAGAGGTGCCCCTGGCTGACTGAAGATCTTGTCAGTGAAATGGCGAGTGAGAAAATTTTCATTTACACTCATCAGGACTCTGCATAGGGAAGGAGGAACTGAGGTGCTCAGGGAGGCAAGTGAGCCCACTTACTATCAACAGGTGCCTGTAGGCACATGCCTACAGTGCCTTATGGTAAATCCAGCCCTAAGTGTAGTTTATACTTTGCCCATTTGTTCCTTTCTAATTTGCAGTCCATGAGCCAACTTGCGCTCCCTGAAAAGTAAAACCAAAATTTAAACTTCAGGGGATTTCGGATTTCCATACACTGTCATGAAGAACAAATGTTGTCCGTAAAGGTTAGCGTGCTGTGGCTAATCTTTCAGAGCAGACAGGAAACTCTGAGTTTAGTCCCACTTTTAACTAATCGATTTTAAATTGGAGAGTGACTTCATTCTTACAATTGGGGCACTATTAGTGTGTGTTTGGCTACATTGGAGCTCCGTTCACACAATGACGGAGCGGTGGCGTATCTGTATCAAAATACGATTTACTACGCCGACGTGTTGCTGCAATGTCCATCGTGCCAGGACGTAGGTGCATACCGGTCTATGCCATGAAGGCCAACGGTTCGGTCTTTCTGAAGAGTATTGTGTGAACCTGGACATGGTGAAGATGGACATGTGTAAACGGACCCATTATAAAAAACATGGGTCTGCAGTTTTCTCCCAGGATCTTTTAACCGGGTTTCCCACCCGGCTATTTTTTGTGAGCACCCCAGTTATCAGCTCACCTAGTCATCTGCCACCAATGCTGCCCTGCATTCTCCCATTGCACCCCACCTGGCTACTTTTTCATGCCAACCAGCTGGGGAAAAAAATCTGCGGAGAACACTGGTGTGTTCTGCATGTCTATTTGTCTTCTGCCATCTGCTATGGTGAAAGAACGCTTAATGTGTACAGAGCCAATTTACTGGCTGTGCCGCCTCCATCCCAAGATAGTGAGCGGTTGGGGGTGGGAAGCGGAGTCTCAAGCGGGCGGAAGGATAAGCGGATCTCCGCCTTCGCTGTGACGTAAATCAGTACCACGCGAGCCATTGTCGTACATTATTTTAAAAAAATCACCCATTTGGATTTGCAGCCAGCTAGGAAGACCTGTGAGCTCAGACAAACCGCAACTCAGAGGCAGCAATAGGCAAACTGCCCCACCCAACAGTTGTGCTGTCAGCGAGGCCATGTGTCAGATTCTGCTGTCTCTGTCGGTAAAATAAAAGGTTATACATTTCAAATGACTCTCCCCCCCCGTGTCAGATGGGCAGCCCCATCTAAAACAATCCCAACCCCCCCATTAGGGGATAATGAGGAGGGGTTGTACTCAAAGCCGAGGTAGGGGTGTGGCTGCCAAAGTCAGCTGACAGATCGCAAGTCACATGACTGCACTGCAGAAGATTACAAATGAAGGTGTGTGCAGAATAGGCGTTAATCAGTGGTACGTACTGTAATGGATTAATGGTAGGGTGAGCAGGCAGGGAAGGTTGGGGGGATTTGTAGGTGGAGAAAGGGTTTTTTAGCACATACATATTAATTCTGGGCCTTCTCACATACAAGGAACTAAGTGAAAGAAAAATAAATCAATGCATTGCAAAGTGAAAAGTTAAAAAATAAAAGAGAGATGAAGAAATGATTGATATTTGCCATGTAATTCGTTCATGTTGTTTGATCCACCGTGAGCCTGCGGGATGTCATCTTTACTGCTGTCAGACATAAAAAAAAAAAAAAAAAAAAAAAAGACAGCACCAACTGCCCTTTTCTATGAACACACCCTATAACAATGTGATAGGCTAAAAAGTGTGTGTGCGCGCACAGGGGGAGATTCTGCTTGCTTGGCAGTTGAAAACAGCCGTGATCTCCCACAATGCATCAGGATTCACAGACAGGAAACTGTCAGGGCCGTGGCAATGACATCACACTGAGGGAGGGGTTTTGTCACAACATCAGCCTCACCTGGTGATCTATTCAGGAAAAGCTACATTTCCAGTGGGAAAGGGGGTGTCAGCTCCTGATTGGGATAAGTCCACTCCTGGGTTAAAGTTTCTCTTTGTATCATTCTTTTACAGACTGCACAATAGCACTTTGCTTGTGGCAGCAGGGGGTGTAGTGTACCGTATAGTGGATCTGGAATGAAACGTCAGTGTAAACTGTAGTGTGTGCGTGTATATATTGTCACTGAGCTGTAGTGTATTTCATGCTCCTTGTAGAGGCGACTGCAGCGGCCCAGTGAGTCCAGATACCTCTGGCCGGGCCAAGTTAGTGCGTCAAAATTCAAAAAACAAAAACCATATCAGTACCAAGGAAGGCAAGCTGCGAAAAAACAGCAAGATAAGAAATATTACACTACCCCCCCCCTCCCCCCCATCTATACAAAGGAATACTGGTTGTTTACAGCTCGAGCCCGAGAAGCAGCGTTGGCGTCGTTGGAGTCCTCCGAGGTAGCGCCCCCTGGCTGCAGCTGCTGCAGGCGGATCGCGGCTTCTTCCTGGTCCTCTGCAGGCGACAGGCCCTCCTCGGTCTGAGGGACGGGGGGCTCTGGCGGGGGGCGGCTGATGATGGAATCCTCCGGAGGAGAGGTGCTTAGTGGGTACCAGGGCGGCTGGGCGTTGCCCTCTGCACTGTGATGCCGCGACAGAGGGTGTGGGGGCAGCGGGGGAGGGTTACGGCTGCTGGCTGCCTCTGCAAACAAAAAAAAAAGGGGGGGGGGGGAGAAAAAGAAAGATTGACATCAGTCCCCGTTTTGCCTCCAAATATACTCAGTCTTACCTGTACAAATATCTCAAAACACAACAGCACAAGAACTAGGAATAACAAAACTGCAGTAAAAACGTACCCTCTGCTTCAAAAGAAATGCCACGAAATAAAGTCTAAGTACAGAAGCCTGTTTTTTAAAAAAAATTACAGCAGACCTGAACTCTTGCACAGCACACAATAAAAAGTCTTCATTCCCCATATAGTTGCTGAAGAAACTCACTGCTCTGTGTTTGTTTAGACATATCAACCTGGCTAATTAGTCCTCATGAGCAGCTGTGAATAGACTGCTGGAGAGCTCCACCTAGGCAGCATTCCATACAGTAAGGCCTCTTTTCCACGAACTGTTGAGCTGTGTGCTCAGCAAGCAGTTGCCAGGCAGCTGCGAGCGGTTACCAGGCAGCTGCGAGCGGTTACCAGGCAGCTGCGAGCGGTTACCAGGCAGCTGCGAGCGGTTACCAGGCAGCAGCGAGCGGTTGTGAGAGTTTGAGAGGCATTTCACTGCCTGTAAACAGTTCGTGGAAAAGAGGCCTAATGCTACGTACACACATGCGACAACGATCGTTTGTTGAGAACGACGAACAAACTTTTAATTGATGAAAGAACGACCTAAGTAAAGTTAGTTTTAAAAGGTGTGTAACGATCTGATCGTTAGAACGAACGTTACATCACGTAAAGCAACTATTCCGCCTGCGCATAAAAATGAGAAGTTTTACGGAGAAATTGTGAAATGCGCATGTCAAGCCTAGTACGAACGACCGTTTCCAACGATGTACTACTTTTGCAAACGATCGTCGTTGGTTAAAATCCGCCGAGACAGAACTTTCTTTTGTAGCGATTTGGCTCATTCGTCGTTTGCCTTAATAGTCGGTGGTTCGTTTTTTGTAACGATCGTCGTTGGTAAAGATCGGGGAACGATCGTTAAAAACGACTATAGTCGCATGTGTTACGCACCTTAAGTCTGCTGCCTGCAAAAGTGAAACCAAGCAAAACTCCACGTTATTTCAGGATTTCCATAAATTTTAATGAAGAATTGTTTTCCCATAAAAGTACCATGCTCTGACTAATCTTTTAGAGCAGAGAGGAAGTTCTGAGTTATCCTCCTGAGCGTTACGCCGCTCAGGAGGTTTTGCAGAATAGAGTCCCCCAGTATAAATATAACCGATTCCATGCCTGTAAAAGCTTTAGCTAGCACTAGGCTAGCTAGTACAGGTTGCCGGCCCGACCCCCGATCGCTGCTGATCCCCCCGCTAATACATTACCCAGCCTAGATCCATCGATCGGCGCAGCCTCCCCGAACAGCTCCGGCCTTCACTATGGGGAGGCTCTCACATGACGTCGCTGATGTCATGCGCAAACCCGATCCTCCCATCGAAAGACCGGAGCTGTGTGGGGAGGCAGCACAAATCACTGGATCTAGGCTGGGTAATGCATTAGCGGGGGCATCAGCAGCGATCGGGGGGGGGGGGGGGTGGCAACCTGTACTAGTTAGCCTAGTGCTAGCTTAAGCTTTTACAGGTATGAAATCTGCTAAATTTATACTGGGGGAATCCTGGGGCCAGCAAGCGGTATGCCCGACACAGTGTTGGGTGGGAATACCGCTAAGGAGGTTAAGTTCCACTTTAAGTACTTTGAAATGGCTTTCACTTTTCTGCCTTATGTGTTTAAAAAGGGAAATGAGAAACACAAAGTTTCTGACCAACAACATGAATGGAGAAGAGGAGAGAGGCTTCTGTTTGCTATGTAGACGAAGAAGGATCCTTAAAGTGCACCAGAGATGGTACACTAGCCTTCCTGTATACTAACCCCAGGCTTCCTCCAGCCCCATAAGCAGCGCTGAGTCCCTTGCCGTACTCCTTAGCCCCTTCGTTCTGGCCAGTAATCCAGTCAGTCGCTGCCAGTCGAGGTCTTCTGCGCATGCGCGGCTCGACCGGGCGCGTGCCTCCGCTGTATTCACCTCCCCTAGAAACCTTCTGCGCCTGTGAGAACTTGCCCATGGCGGGGACAGCAGGGGACGGGAGCGCGACGAGGGGTGTGCACGCTGCTGAGCGCAGAAGCCCCCGACTGCCCAGATTACAGGAATGGAGGGGCTGAGGAGGATGGCGAGCGACTCAGCACTGCTCATGGCGCTGGAGGGAGCCTTGGGTAAGTATAAATAAGCGCTTGTGAACCATCTCTGGTTCACTTTAAAGTAAAACCGAGGCGGTACTCCTACTTGGAGCGTTCCTGCAGGCCTTCCCAGCTGCCATTGGGCAGCTCTGCCTCTCCATGGCTACTCCCCCACCTCCCTGCATGCTGCTCTATGTGAGACACACAGAGCAGCTCTTCCAGCAAAACTTAACTAAAGGACTGCAGGCCACAGAAGCATTGGAGAGCGGAGAAGATATCGGCTACCTGATCCGGCCAGCCCCCCGGATCAGGTCGCATTGTTTTTTGTTTTGGGGTTTGTTTTTTCATTTAAATCCCCATCCTGGGTTCTCTTTAAAGTGAGTCTGAAGTGAAATAAAAAAAAAAAGATACTCACCTAGGGAGAGGGAAGACTCTGGGTCCTATAGAGCCTTCCTGTTCTTCCTACGGTTCCATCATTCTAGCACTCTGTCTCCCATTAGCAGTCTCCGAGCAATGGGTAGGAGACTGCTCTCTTCCACCACGGAAGTCTTCAGAAGCCCGAGTGAATGTACCCATTCTTGCACATTCGTAGTATGGAGCCGCTTGTCAGGAGCAGTCGGGTTCCTGAAGACTTCCGAAAGCCTCCTGCGGTGGGGGATTAGAACAGGGGAGCCAGCGTTGGCTCTGTGCGAGTAATGGGAAGGCTCTATAGAACCCAGAGCCTTCCCTCTCCTTAAAGAGAACCCGAGGTGGGTTCTAAGAATGATATCCGCACACAGAGGCTGGGTCTGCCTATACTGCCCAGCCTCTGTTGCTATACAGATCCCCCCTAAGCCCCCCCCTGCGCTCTGCTATCCCCCATAAATCACAGCTACGCTGTCGACACGCAGCGGGCTGTGTTTACCTATGTAGTGTCACTCTCGCCGCACCCCCGCCTCCTGCATAGCTCCGGTCCCCGCCTGCGTCCCTTCCCTCCCCAATGATTGGAGAGAAGGGACGCGGGCGGGGCCGGCGCTATGGAGGAGGCGGGGGAGTGGCAGACTGACCCTTCACATGTAAACAGCCGGCTGGTGACTCGCTGCATGCCGCCAGCTTGGCGATTGATTAATGGGGGACAGCAGAGCGCAGGGGGGAGACTGGGGGAAACCGTATAGCAACAGAGGCTGGGCAGTATAGGCAGATCCAGCCTTTGTATGCTAATTGGATTCTTAGATCCCACCTCGGGTTCTCTTTAAGTGTCAGGATTCCTTTAAAGGTAATCTGATGTGAAAATTATAATTATTTGTATGTGTTCTCCTGCTCGACCGTTTTACCGCTGTATTCCAAAGTCAATTCTCTTATCTTCCGCTCGTTTTTCTTATCTTTTTCCATTCACTGCTATCACAAATCGAGCGGCGAAACGATCGGGCAGGAGATCGGACATGTCGGAAATGATCTATCGAGCCATCTAAATAGCTCAGAATCAAGCCGTGTATTCCCAGCATAAGGGAAAGAACATTATGCTGGGCATAGACTGTTCGTTTCCTCCTCATCAATCGAACCGCTGATGGCTCGATTGATAATTTCCGACGTGTCCGATACCCCGCCGGATCGATTCTGTGCTCAATCCCCGCGGGCGGACAATGGGAAGAAAACGAGCGGAAGATAAGGAGCGCCCGCGGGGACGAGCGAGTATCGATCCGGGCACACACGGGGACGCGGCGGGAGTCGATCTGGCAGCTAATCGAGCCGCAGAAACGACCCGTCTATGCCCAGCATAAGGAGCAGAGACCTAGGTCTAATATTGATTCCAGTACAGGAAGAGTTAAGAAACTCCAATTTTTATCTATGCAAAAGAGCCATGGATGAGCTCTGTCTTCTGAAGCTTATTATCTCAAGTGTCTGTCATTGTTTTTTTTTTTCTGCAGGGAAACTGCAAAGTTCACTGGCCTGCTCTGTAAAATCATTTAGAATGCTGAGTAGTGTGTAAACTGCAAATATTACAGAATGGTGCCATGTTATAAAAAAAAAACACTATAGAACTGAAAATAAAAATATGAGAGTATTTTCTTTGCTACTAATGTTCTAGTAATTATCCGTACTACACAACCAATTCATTATATCAACATTTTTTTTTCCGCTTCAGTGTCACTTTAAAGGGAACCTAAACAGAGGGATATGGATGTTTCTTATTAAACAATACCAGTTGCCTGGCAGCCCTGCTGATCTTTTTGGCTGCAGTAGTGGCTGAATCACACACCTGAAACAAGCATGCAGCTAATCCAGCCTGACTTCAGTCAGAGCACCTGATCTGCATGCTTGTTCAGGGGCTGTGGCTGAAAGTATTAGAGACACAGGATCAGCAGGAGAGTCAGGCAACCGGTATTATTTTTTAAAGGAAAAAGCCATATCGTTCTCAGTTTAGGTTCCCTTTAAAGTGGACCTGAACTCTTGCACAGGACAAAAGGAATAACAGAGAGAAATGCCCCCTGTGTGTATTTAGAGAGTTTAGCCTGTCTAATTCACTCTCATCTGTGACTAATCACTAGTATAATTTGATCTCTCAGCTGTGTCCGTTCAGGAATCTTGGCAAACCTCGGCAGACACAGCTAATAATAATAATACACACATAAGCCAGGTATTAACAGTATATTGGAGATTAAGAGGAGCGTACGAGACACTAATTTACATATACAGACACAGCTAATATGTAAACACAGGATGTTAACCCTATGCCTGCTTCTATTAAAGCAGGAAGTAGACACAAAGCATCTTTATTGCAGGATTTGTATCAGCTTTAACAATGAAATGTTTAAAGCGGACCTGAACTCAGAACTTCCTCTTTGCTGTAAAAGATAAGCCACAGCATAATAACCTATAAAGAAAAACATTTCTTAGTTACAGCTGATACAAATCCTGCAAAAAATCTGCAGTGTGTCTACTTCCTGCTTTCATAAAAGCAGACATGGGGTTAACATCCTGTCTACATTTAGCTGCTCTGCCGAGAACTGCCAAGTTTCCTGTGCTGACACAGCTGAGAGATCGGATTACAGTTGTGATTAGTCACAGATGAGGGGGTAATTATACAGGATAAACTCTCTAAATACATATTTAGTGCATTTCTCTCTGTTTTCCTTCAGTCCTGTGCAAGAGTTCAGGTCCACTTTAAAGGTTATTATTCTGCTGCTTATCTTTTAGAGAGGTAGTTCGGAGTTCAGGTCCGCTTTAAAGTGAACTAGAGACGAAGCACCCTTATGTATTTTACCATATATATCAGTGGGAACATTAGAGAAAACACCTACCCTGCTCTCTGTTTCATCCTCACTGCTAAAAGTGTCTGTTATCAGCTGTGATAAGAATCCCAGACTGAGCATTCAGTCTGGCTTTGCAGGGAATAATTATAGCTGAGTCGTTATAGCAGAGCCACAAGGGGGCAGGCTTGGGCTTGAAAAGACACCAGAGAAGACAGACTCAGCTGTAATCTTTCCGTAGCAATGCCAGACTGAGTGCTCAGTCGGGGATTCTTATCAGAGGTGATAACAGTCAGATTAAACAGAGAACAATGAAACAGAGCAGATTAGGTGTTTACTGTCATGTTCCCACTGATTTATAAGGTAAAATACAAGAGGGTGCTTCATCTCTGGTTCTCTTTAAGCTTTTTTGTAGTCCCTTACACACCCCAATGAGTTCTGGGTCACCATGAGCTTGCTGGTTAGTCTGTGCCTTTTAAAATAAAGCAATGGGGTTTTTTTTATTATTATTTTTTTATTATTATTAAAGGACCACTGTCGCGAAAATCATAAAAAAATTCAAAGGTTGCATGATTGAGTAACAATCATCCAAGCTTTCTCACTTCTATTAGTGAGATGTTTACATGCACTATAAAGGGACCCTTAGCTGTGTCATAAAAAGAAAAAACAGGACTTCCCTGGGGCTTCCTCCAGCCCACCGTAGCCCGCGAGGTCCCAGCATCCTCCTGCTAACTTTGTGTGAAGTTGCGTGTGTTCACCCGCTGCACCCCTGTTGTGTCATCACGTCAGCCGCTGTAAGAGTTATGCGCACGCGCGGTTCAGTCTTTAGAGAGCCGTGCATGCGCAGCAGCCGGTGTGATGACACGACAGGTACGCAGTGGGGGAGAGCATGCGCAACTTCAACTGAAGTTGGGACATTACCGGAGCCGCCAGCAGGACTGCGGCGGGGCCAGGAGGATGCCGGGGACCTTGCGGGCTACGGTAGGTTGGAGGAAGCCCAAGGTAAGTCCAGTTTTCTTTTTTATGACACCACTCAGGGTCCATTCAAAGTGCATGTAAACATAATAATACAAATCTCACTAATATAATAAATGTGAAAGTTTGGATATTTGTTAATCACACAACAATAGCTGAACGGATTTGAATGAAATTTGGCACACACATAGTACATTCCCTGGAATAGCATATAGGATACTTTTTATCCCCATAACCAAAAAGTGGGCGGAGACAAATACAAATTTCACTGGGAAAATATAAACTGCAGCCATTCTTACACTGTCTATCGGCAGGGCTCTCAAACATTGCCCACATGGTCACTGGGTGACTGAGATTAATATTCAGAAAAGTGGGTGGAGCCTACAACAGCCGATCAAAATTCAACTATTGATTTTCAAGGGGAATATTTAATTGCTGCCATGCTTGCCCTGTTAATGGCATAAGCCTGAAACCTGGTACAGTTGGTCATTGGGTCACTGGGGTTCAAATTCAGAAAATGGCTGGAGCCACACACAGCCAAACAGATTTGTTTCAGGTCAATGCAAATTATTGATGACAAAGACCGCAAAGCTCACAAACTTGGTCATTGTAATTGAGTTTTAGGGTTAAAAAAGGTGGGCGGAGCCAACACCAGCCAAATACATACCTGAGCAATACCAGGCCATCAGCAAGTATACAAATAAGAAGTACAATTTCCCCAGATTAAAATGTGCTATGTTGCCATCACTTAGAGTAGCTAGTAGAAATCTGACATGACCAACAGGTTTTAGACAAGCTTATTTCCTCATGGGGATTCTCAGTGTTTCCTGTAATTTCAAAAGCACTTAGTAAATGGCAGTCAATCCAACTGCCCAAAAAAAAGTGTGCAGCGAACAGGGGGGCTGACCAGCTTCTTCGTATAAATCCTTTTCAGATAGTGTCTTTATTAAGAATAAAGGCCATGCTGAGCTTGAGATCCCCCATGAGGAGATGAGCTGGTTCAAAAAGCTGTCGGTTTTGTCAGATTTCTACTACCTATGGTAAGTGACAGCAACATAGGAGAAAAGTAATTTAAGGCTCATTTTACTGGAGGAAACATAGTTCTTATTTGTATAGATTTACATTTATTTAACCACTTCACCACTGAGGGGTTTTACCCCCTGACCACCAGAGCAATTTTCACCTTTCAGCGCTCCTTCCATTCATTCGTCTATAACTTTATTATTACTTATCGCAATGAAATGAACTATATCTTGTTTTTTCCGCCACCAATTAGGCTTTCTTTAGGTGGGACATTATGCCAAGAATTATTTTTTTCTAAATGTCTTTTAATGGGAAAATAGGAAAAATGTGGGGAAAAAAATAATTATTTTTCAGTTTTCGGCCATTATAGTTTTTAAATAATGCATGCTACTGTAATTAAAACCCATGAAACGTATTTGCCCTTTTGTCCCGGTTATAAAACCATTTAAATTATGTCCCTATCACAATGTTTGCCGCCAATATTTTAATTGGAAATAAAGGTGCATTTTTTCAGTTTTGCGTCCATCCCTAATTACAAGCCCATAGTTTATAAAGTAACAGTGTTGTACCCTCCTGACATAAATATTTAAAAAGTTCAGTCCCTAAGGTAACTATTTATGTATTTTTTTTAATTGTAAATTTTTTAATTTTTTTTTTAATTACAAAAAAAAAAAAAAAAATGGGGAGTGTGGGAGGTAATGAGTTAATTTTATGTGTAAAAGTCATTTATTTGTATGTGAAAAATGTGTAGGGTGTAGTTTACTATTTGGCCACAAGATGGCCACAGTAACTTTTTGTTTTAATGCGACCTCCAAGCTTCCTTCCGGAAGCTTGGAGGAAGAATAAGGAGGCTGGACACGTGAGTTTTTTCTCACAATGATCGCGCTGCCCATAGGAGAGCAGCGGATCATTGCGGGGCTTAGATCAACGAACGGGAATGGATTTTCCCGTTCATTGATCTCTGGGCGAGCGGGCGGCGGCGTGTTTACTAGCGGCGGGCGGCGTGTTTACGAGCGGGAGCGCGGACAGCGTCGGGAACGCGGAAAGTACGTATTTCTCTGTCCCTGGTTGTTAAAGGATGGAAAAAGGGGCGGAGAAATACGTACGCGCGGGGGTAAAGTGGTTAAAATTTTACACTTTTTCGCCATAGTGGTCCTATAAAGCAGTGTTCCCCAGCCCTGTCCTCAAGGCCCTCCAACAGTGCATGTTTTGTGGAAATCCACAGAGGAAGTTAACCACTTGCCGACCAGTGGATTTTACACTGATCGGTGCTGCGTGGGCTCTACAGCCCGCAGCACCGATCAGGAGTCCAGCAGGGCGATCAGACTACCCCCCTTTTTTCCCCACTAGGGGGATGTCCTGCTGGGGGGTCTGATCGCCGCCGGCCATCTGCGTTTTGCGGGGGGGGGCTTCTCAAAGCCCCCCTCCGCAGCCATTTCTGCCCTCACCCTTCTTACCTCCCTCCCTCCCTCTCTCCGTAATGCGCAGGACGGAGTTCCGTCCTGCGCATTGAAGGATAGGCTTCAGCCTATCATATGCCGGCGATCCCCGGCCAATCAGAGGCCGGGGATCGCCGATCTGCCTTACGGCGCTGCTGCGAGCTCAGCTCGGGGTAACCCGCCGCGGAGGATTCCTCAGGCCCTGGTGGGCCGATTTGCATAATTTTTTTATACACGCAGCTAGCACTTTGCTAGCTGTGTGTTACTTACGATCGCCGCCGATTAGCCGCATCAGAGGGTGCCCCCCCCCAAAACCATGGCGACGGGGGACGCCCTCATGGAAATCCCGTTCAGAACAGGATTTCCGGATGGGCATACGCGCCGGCGGCGATCGGTGAGTACGGGGGTACGCCGCAGGGAGGGGGGAAGCATGTAGCTAGCGCTAGGCTAGCTACATGCTAAAAAGAACAAAAAAAATTGCAAAAAAAACACCCTCCCTGCCGTGCGCAGCACATTTTTAGAACGGCAGGGAGGTTAAAAGCCACCATCAAACAAGAAAATAGTATAATTTGGACAATACTTTTTCACACTTTTTTTTTAAATTGCAGAGTGCTGAAAAGTTATTTTTTTTAAACAGAAGATGAAAAATCATCCAGGAGAAACGTTATACTGGACAAACACGGCTCGATTCTCCCGCTCGATTCCGCAGGAGATTCTCTTATCTTCCGCTCGTTTTTCTTATCTTTTCCCATTGTTCCCTATGAGAAATCGAGCGCGGAATCGATCGGGCAGGAGATCGGGCATGTCGGAAATTATCTAAAGAGCCATCTAAATGGCTCAGAATCGAGCCGCGTATTCCCAGCATAAGAGAGAAAGTGAACTGGGTCTGTTTTTTCTCCAGTAGCTACAGCTAACTGATGTCTTCCCATTGCTGGTGCCCGGCACAGAGGCTGGACAATCCTCGGCAGATAGGACGAGCCTTAGGCTGGGAATACACCATTTGTTTTTGTACTAGATAGATAATTTCCTACATGTCTAATCGAGCGGGAGCTGGATCGTTTCGCTGCTCGATTTGTGATAGAAGTGAATGGAAAAAGATTTTTTCAAAAACCGAGTGCAAGATAAGAAAATGGACTGCAGAATCGAGCGGCGAAACGAACCGTGTATGCCCAGCATTAAGCCCCATACACGCACTCAACATCGGTCTTTTTTGCAGCACAATTATCAAACAACTTTAATGTGAAACAAGTTGAACACCCCCCCCCCCCCCCCAAAAAAAAAGTTGCTTGCTGTTGTTCAAACAACTGATAAGACTGACAAGCCGTCAATCCAACTGCTGGATTGACTTGAGCTGCGTCTCATCAGTTGTTTGAACGAAATCAAGCAACTTTTTTTGGTTGTTGTTGTAACAAAAGTTTGTTTGATAATTGTGCATCGCGATTCCACTTGAACGGAAACCGCCGCGAATCCGCAGAGTTTCCCCGCAGGCGAATAGAGCGGGGAAACTCTGCCATAGGGTGCAATGATAACGCCAGCCGAATCGCTACCGCTAGCGATTTGGCCGGCTTTTCCATCCGAATCGTCGCGGGAGGCTGCGGATCCCATAGCCGTGCATGGCACGGCTGATGGGATTCGTCTGCTTTCCCCGCAGACCCGGAAGAGCTGGCGCGCCTCACAGACGTGCGCCGCTCAAGTGGAATCGCGCCCATAAAAGACTTTTGTTGAGCATGTGTATGAGGGCTCACTGCTGCCGAGCTGATATATGGGTCTAAACAGACCAGGGGAGCACGGGAGGAGGATCCCCTGGCAGAGAAGAAGTCTGCCCCGCCCCCCGCATGGCTTCCAATGTGACAAATATAAACCATGAAACTTGTAAGCAACTAGCGCCACCTTGTGGTAAGCTGTAAAAAATTTTATGTATGAACAGGTATTTCAGACGGTGTTCTCCACAACAGGGGGCTGCTCAGCAAACACTGGGCTCGATACACAAAGCCGTGATGCTATCGCGGGCGTGATATGCTTAGCACACCGGTTAGCGCGCGTACAGGTTTGCGCACGTAATAGTAAAGGTTTGCGCGCATTAACTTTCCCCATTCACGCGATAGAACATATTTTAGCACGTGAAAGGGGAAGTTAATGCGCACAAACCTTTACTATTATGCGTGCAAACCTGTACGCATGCCGCGCCCGTGATGGCATTTATCACGGCTTTGTGAATCGAGCCCACTGTCATTTATAAGAGGATACAGCACGTAATAATGTTGAGGAACACTGCATTAAACTAAGGCAGGCGGTACTCTTCAAGCGGCTTTGAACCCACATTTATTATTACTGTAGCAAAATCATTCTTCAGTCACAACTGTGTTAGCAAATGTCATTTACATAATTGTTCAGGAATATTTTCCACATATCACTTTATGCTTTTAACGAAGAGATCTCTATTCTGGTGTGTTTATCCTGTTTAATCTCAAAACCTCCTAAAGTAAACTGAGTGCAGCAAGTTGAAGTACCCCTGAACCCAGCCCAAGTAACCCGAGCCCATTCCCAGTACCCCTTTGCCCAGCCCATGGACTCCAGGGCTCAGCCCAAGTACCCAATGTGTTTAGAAGCTGATCTTTAATGTAAATTGGGATGAAACTCAAATCATGTATGGTGTAAGCATTAAACACAGCATAAGAATAATAGCATAAAAAATAAATATATAGATTTCAAGTAACTGGGAGGGGTTAATACTCAAACATCTACTTCACTCAGAAGCTAATTGATAAGATTGCCAACACAATTATCAGATTGACTTGAGCTATGCTAAAAGTGACATTACATCAATAAATGCCAACCCGACGTGCCCAAAGTATAGATCCCTCCCTCTGATCAGAGAGGGGTCAATTTCCAAACACTGCAAATAGATTTTCACCTGAATCACACATCTGGTCTGCATGCTTATTCAGGGTCTATGGCTAAAAGTTTTAGAGGATCAGCAGGATAGCCAGGCAATGTGCGTTGTTTAAAAGGAAATAAATATGGCAGCCTCCATATTCGTCTCACTTAAGGTGTGTTTTATAGTGGCATTATACTCAAATTTCACGCTTGGTCTAAAATTAAACACAACCTCCCTGGTGTTAGGATTATTTCTGGATTTTAGTGTCAGAAAGAGGTGACATTTTTTCACACGCTATTAGACCCTAAGAATGATACCGCCAGATAGATCTGCGACAGTCCTGCACATTACTCACCTCCCATGGATCCAGCTCGGGGTTATCGCTCTGAGCTGTGGATTTCCATCCCGAGCCGGACTCGGGGTTACCGCTGAGGAGGTTAAATGAACAGCTACAGCCATCTGTTTTCCAAGGTCCTGAATGGTTTAAGACTCAGGGCCCGTTTCCACTGGTGCAGAAACTGCGGCGAATCCGCAGATTTTCCCCCCAGGCAAATTGCGCAGGGAAACACTGCCATAGGGCACAATGCCGCCACCGTCTGAAACGCTTGCGCTAGCGATTCGGCCGACATTGCCATCCGAAATAGTGCGGGAGGCTGCGAAACCCATAGCCGTGCATGGCACGTCTGATGGGATTAGTCTACGTAGCTGCAGACCCGGAAGTGCCGGCACGCGTCTCGCAGACGCGTGCGGCTAAAGTGGAAACGGGCCCTAAAGGTGGCCATACGTCAGGTGACTTGGCGGCTGATCGACCATCTGATACGGTAATTATTAGAATCGGCTAAAAATCGGTGCTGCCAAGTGCATGCTTAAAGAGCATCCGAGATGAAAAACTAACTATAACAAGTAACTTGTCTATGGGCTTGATTCACAAAGCGGTGCAAAGTGTTTGCACGCTAGTGAAAAGCCCTTTATCACGCCTAAACTCAGTTTAGGCGTGATAAAAAGTAACTCACGCGAAATTCAATCGCGCAGCGCCGTGCGCACGCAGCACCCATTAAACCCTATGGGCGCTGCGCGCAAAACTTTGCACGCGATCAGCAGCACAAAGCGGTGATAACTCAGCTAGTGCAAAGGTTATCACGCCTAAAGTCTTTTAGGCGTGATAACTGGGTTATCACCGCTTTGTGAATCAGGCCCTATATATCTAATCTAAAGTTCAGATAGTTTACACAGCAAATCTAGCTGCAAACAGCTTTAATAGAAAATGATTATTTCTTCCTGTGATACAATGACAGCAGCCATGTTGTTTGTAAACATTACACAGAAGCAGGCTTATCTGTATCTGGAGCACTCAGCCTGTGAAAAAAACCTAATCCCCCCTCCTCCCCTCTGCCTCTGAAATCTCTGGCTAGTAACACCTCCTCCTCCTACTGTCCAGACTGAGCTCCCATGAGCCCTTGCTACTGCCAAGGCTCTCTGAAAACCTGTGGGCGTGGCTTATTTAGTTTATAGGGAATTAGAGTATTAAAACAAAAAAGTATTTGGCTTGAGGAATGCCCTATAAACTATATGTAAGGAACACCATTATGCAATGAGTAAATGTTCACCTTGGATCCACTTTAAACAAGAAATTGGTCGCATTAATCGGTCGGACATGCTGCAAAATTTAGGGCCAACTTGCTCGATTGTGTGCGCAGCAATAACAGCGTGGGATAGGACGAGCAACAAACGCGACGAGACCCCCTGACACTGTCCCCACGAATGTGTAATGTGCCCCCCCCCCCCCCCATTGCATTACCTGCCCTTGGCCGCTGCTTGTCCTCCGATGGCTCCGAGGACACTCCTGGCTCCATACACACGACCCACATGGTTGCCGGAGTAACAGGGGGCGTGCCGGCAGCCACGTGGGAGCGCGTATGGAGCCAGGAGCGTCCCCGGAGACAGCGGTGGACAAGTGGCGCCCAAAGGCAGGTAATGTATCGTGCACTGTGCAATGGGGGGGGGGGCACATTACACATTAGGGGTGAGTGAGACAGCAGGTGCAGCGCACAAGACTGATTCTGGATCAATTTCAGCATGAAATTGTTTGGTAATCGGCCTGTGGTGTATGGGCACCCGACAGATCTCTCTCATCAGATTGGATCAGAGAGAGATTTGTCTCGAATCTGCCCATCATTGCTAGATGTATGGCTACCTTTACGTTTTTTACTTCATTTAGCTGCTAACCGATAAGCTTGCCATATAACAACATTATCAAATGGGTATAAAAGTGTGCTATGCTGTGTAATCAAGGCAGAAAAGTTCCTGCCCTATCCAGGAGGGAAGCTGCTTAACTTTCTCTCCTTTATTTGTTCACCGATTACTTAATTAGAAGTCAATCTGAAAATGTGTCCTGCAGTCTGCAATGATATCAGTTAGCTTCAGTGAGGTGCGAATGTGCATTCCAATGACATCAGAGCAGTCTTCTAGCGTTTCCTATTCATTTATTACTGTGTTTAATGCACTAGAGCTTTAAAGGGATACTGTAGGGGGGGTCGGGGGAAAATGAGCTGAACTTACCCGGGGCTTCTAATGGTCCCCCGCAGACATCCTGTGTCCGCGCAGCCACTCACCGATGCTCCGGCCCCGCCTCCGGTTCACTTCTGGAATTTCTGACTTTAAAGTCAGAAAACCACTGCGCCTGCGTTGCCGTGTCCTCGATCCCACTGATGTCATCAAGAGCGCACAGCGCAGGCCCAGTATGGTCTGTGCCTGCGCAGTATGCTCCTGGTGCCATCAGTGGGAGCGAGGATGCAGCTGCGCAGGCGCAGTGGTTTTCTGGGGCAAGAGCATCGGTGAGTGGCTGCGCGGGCACAGGATGTCTGCGGGGGACCATTAGAAGCCCCGGGTAAGTTCAACTCATTTTCCCCCGACCCCCCTACAGTATCCCTTTAAGGTACTCCTCTATTCGCTGACACAGCTGCTGATGGTTTGCAGATCCCACCACACCACATCAGAACAGCCGTAGCTTGCCGATGATCACATTACAGGATGGCTGTCACTAGTCTCCACCCTCTATACAGTTATTGCCACCCGCCCAATCCCTGCCCAGGTGTCCACCCCCCGACCTCCCTAGGAAGACACTCCCAAGCTGGGATGGAAGGGACACAAAATGGGGCATGAATGGTTTGTAGCCAGCACTTACATACAGTCATTCGCTCCAATGGAGATGGGGTTTGATGGTGAGTCGGGGATGCGGTGGGGAACCTCACACACGGTCGTTCTACTGTCAGCCCTGTCTCGGCCTGCAAAGAACAGACGGTGCCCAATCAGAGAAGAGGATGGAGTGGAGGGGCGAGGAGAGAGGAATGCATATGAAGGGGGGAAGAGGAAGAGAAAACACTGAGACACCTCTCCTCTGCTGAGCACAAGCCACTTCCTGTGGCGGCCATCTTGTCCAGTGCCTTCAGTCCTAGCACTGGGGACTAAACGGGTTATCTGCTCAACAGAAGGAACAAACAGAACAACAACAAAACCTGCAGGCCAAAGCCGGGTAACATGGGGTTAAATTGCACCGGGTAACATGGGGTTAATTGCATAGACCTCATCACCTAAAGGGGGCTTCTACATTCAAGAACAATAATACATCCCCCCAAAGTGCATATACTGTAGTCAGATTTTTCTTTTGTAACAAAAAAAAGGGTAATGACACACATACGGTTTTTCAGACAGAACTTCTAATACTCTGTATAATGTGAACAAGAGAAGCGTTTAGAAGTAGTGATGAGGAGTTGGAACAATGTTTGACAGGGCCCGTTCTGTGCGGTCCGGGAACGCATGCTGCACGCAGATTTAGCAAAAACGCGCGGCTGTCCCATTCACTTTTCAGTGATGGGATCAGCCACGCAACGCATACAAACGCGGATGGCGTGCGTTCGTACGCGTTGCGTTCCGCATGCGTGGCCGTCCGCGTTTGTAATGTGAACCGGCCCTAAGAGAAGGCGTAAGTGTGTGTGAGCAGGGACTGCAGCGTAGTGTGTGTGTGTTGCAGTGTAGTCAGGGCCAGATACGCAGGTAACAAGGCTTGGGCCTAGGATGGTATGCTGGCTGGGGCGGTGTTGCCGGGCAGTTTAGTGCCACTGAGCAGAGTTGGCAGCATAGCAGCTGTGTTATACTTGTATGTCCCGTCTGTGCTGTCCTCCTCAAGCCTTCCTGCTCTGTGCCCCTCCCTACAACCATACCGCAGGGGGGGGCAGAGAGCAGAGCAGAGTGGGAGACTCGAGGAGGAGGAAGACAGCAGCTTGCAAGACACGCAGGTGTAACACAGCCAGAGTGCCTAAAGGGACACTTAAGCCAGAAAAAAAAAATGAGGTCTGGCCACGCATAGCTTTTTCTGCATTCCCGACTGTAATTAGCGCTATCGCGGGCCGCAACGCGTACAAAAATACACGTTGCCGCATTACGAACGCATAGATATGTGGCAACGCGTATTTTTGTACGCGTCGCGGCCCGCAATAGCGCTAATTGCAGTCAGGAATGCTGAAAAAGCTACGCTTGGCTGTCCTGATGGCCTGTCGGCAAAAACGAAACTAGCTGGCGGCGGGGGACCAGAGGATTAGTGAGTGGCTGCGAGGGCACAGGACTGCTGTAGGGGGCTGGTAGAAGCAGAACTAGCTGGCAGCAGGGGACCAGAGGATTAGTGAGTGGCTGTGAGGGCACAGGACTGCTGCAGGGGGCTGGTAGAAGCAGAACTAGCTGGCGGCGGGGGACCAGAGGATTAGTGAGTGGCTGCGAGGGCACAGGACTGCTGTAGGGGGCTGGTAGAAGCAGAACTAGCTGGCAGCGGGGACCAGAGGATTAGTGAGTGGCTGCGAGGGCACAGGACTGCTGCAGGGGGCTGGTAGAAGCAGAACTAGCTGGCAGCGGGGACCAGAGGATTAGTGAGTGGCTGCGAGGGCACAGGACTGCTGCAGGGGGCTGGTAGAAGCAGAACTAGCTGGCAGCGTGGGACCAGAGGATTAGTGAGTGGCTGCGAGGGCACAGGACTGCAGCAGGGGGCTGGTAGAAGCAGAACTAGCTGGCAGCGGGGGAGCAGAGGATTAGTGAGTGGCTGCGAGGGCACAGGACTGCTGCAGGGGGCTGGTAGAAGCAGAACTAGCTGGCAGCAGGGGACCAGAGGATTAGTGAGTGGCTGTGAGGGCACAGGACTGCTGCAGGGGGCTGGTAGAAGTAGAATTAGCTGGCAGCAGGGGACCAGAGGATTAGTGAGTGGCTGCGAGGGCACAGGACTGCTGCAGGGGGCTGGTAGAAGCAGAACTAGCTGGCGGCGGGGGACCAGAGGATTAGTGAGTGGCTGCGAGGGCACAGGACTGCTGCAGGGGGCTGGTAGAAGCAGAACTAGCTGGCAGCGGGGACCAGAGGATTAGTGAGTGGCTGCGAGGGCACAGGACTGCTGCAGGGGGCTGGTAGAAGCCCCAGGTGAGTAAAAAACTTTCTGACTTAAGGTTCACTTTAAAGGGCAGAGCCACAGAGAAGAAACATCTCACCTCTTTAGGGCCCTTATTTAATTCACTTTTTTTTTCCTATGTTTTCTCCTAGGTGATATTTTCACGTATTTTAAGCCAACAGCAAGCAAGAAAGTTCTCAAAACAATTTTGACATCACTTGTTCACATACTTGTTGATACTTTTTAAATTGCACTTTTTAAAGTGCTGAAAAAGTAATTTTAAACAGAAGATGGAAAATCGTAGAAGAAAAGGTGAACTAAGGACCTAGGTCCTCTTCAGCTTTTTCACCTTAGAGTCCAATCTCCATGGCTGCAGCTGCCATCTCTCATCATGTGACTCGGTACGCGCTGGCTTGTGCCATGAAGACTGGACACTTAGCGGTGCTGAGAAGAGAAAACTGAAGACAGGGTGCGCGTAGCTAGAGAAGTGAGATACTTCACCTGGTTACCTATACTGGGGGACATCTGTGGCTACTTATACTGGAGGGATTTATGACTACTATATTGGGGGTGGGGGGGATTTATGGCTACCTATATGGGGGGGGGGAAGATTTATGGCTAACTATACTGGAGGCGGATTTATAGCTACCTATAGCAGTGAGAACACTTGAATACCTATAATGGGGGACATGCAGTTTCCTACAATGAGGCAGGCATTGCACTGAGTGAAAGGCTCGCTACGTGCGTGTATATGCTAACATGCATACGCAGCAGAAGGGGACTCATCGCTCCCATTTCAGTAACGGCTGACAATCATGCAAAGCAAATATTCCAGTGAACCACACGCAGAGGTTCAGAGGAGAACTGAGAAATTGACACCATCATAATAACATGTATGTCAGAGTAATAAAGTTTATTAAAATTCATAGAGCCGATCTGAGAAGGGTTGTCTTTTTAATCAGGTAAAGTGGCAACACTCGACACAATTCCGGTCAAGTTTATCTAAGCTGGTTGGATCCTTGAGAACCTTGGCAGAGAGAGTTAAACTTTTTTGCTAGAATTTTTTCTAGCAAAAATTTGCTAGATTTGAGGTTGTAAGAGTTGTTTGAAAAATGCACTTATTTTTTTATAAACACTAACTGTTAGGATTAGCAGTGGGCTTAAAGTGTACCTTAGATGAATCAAAAAAAGAAATAAAAAATTCATACATATCTGCGTCTTCCTCTAGCCCATTCTGGCCTGATCGCTCCCTTGCCGCTGTCCTCAAGGCCCACCAACAGTGCATGTTTTGTAGAAATCCACAGAGGTAGTTAATCAGCTCCGCTGCAACACTAATTACCCCACCTGCACATGTGTGTGATTTCCTGCAAAACATGTAGTTGGTGGGCCTTGAGGACAGGTTTGGGGAACTGTGCTCCCGGCAACTTTGGCCAGTCGGCACGGGCGCAGTGCCGACACCCACGCTCCCCTGGCCTGGAGCGTTCTCATGCGTAGTAAGCACCGACTCCTGAAGTTACCGGGAGCCATTGCAGAGGAACAAGGTAACGGAGGAGGACGGTGAGGCACAGATCAGCCCGAAGGGGGCTGGAGGAAGCCCCAGGTATGTATGAATTTTTCCATTTGTATTGATCTCAGGTTCTCTTTAACATAAAAGTTTAAAAAACCGCCTGTGTGTCATTGTCCCTCATCCCAGTAACCGTGGACACGTCTGTGTCTGGTCCCAAGCTCATCCTTACCGTGCAGCCTTTGATTAGAGACAACGTAGCTGATGAGGGTCACATCGCTTGAGCCTCCCGACTCTAGAGGTATGGGGTGTACTCGAAAATGTTCTAGCATGTCAAAGATGGTCTGGAACCACAGGTGCTGCACCCTGCACTGACCGTCCTCGTTCAGGGAAAGGCGGAGGTGCTGCGGAAGGGAAGGAGACGGAGGTTACCATGGGCAGGAAGTGGATAAACCGGGACGCCCCAACTAACAGAGGAGGACTCACCTTGGCTTTGCCCTGGAAGTTAAAGGTTAGCACGTACTCCCCTCGGCGGGTCTCGCTCTGCCGCACTAAGAAGACGCCGTGGCTGTTGGTGCCCCCCGCCAGCACCAGCTGGGCCGCTTTGAGGCGCGACAGAGTTCCGTGGAACCACTGGTACTCAGACAATGGGTGCTCCCCGTCTCCAGGGTCTTGTTCTCCTTGGAACAGGAATGACGCTGCAGAGAAGGAGAACAGAGAATTGGACACAGTTACAACTTCCTTTCATTTTCAGAAGTTTAAAGGGAACCTGAACTGAGTAAAATTATTTAAAATAAACACGTGATGTACCTGCAAATGAATATCACATACTTACCTCTCCGTGAGTTCCTCTCAGAAGCCCACCATGTTCTTTTAACAAAGATCCCTTCCAGTTCTGACAAGATTTTGTCAGAACTGAAATATATCAGTTGCTGTCGGTTATAACTGAAAGGACAACTGATGTGCAAGGTAATGTCCACGTTTCTCTGTGGCTCAAGTGGGTGATATTACAGTTTAACAGCTTGCAGATCCAGAATCTGTTACTGGGTCATTGCCATTTTTAAAATGGAGCAAGGAGAATTCCATCGACAACAGGACGCAGGAGAGGAGAGAGAGATTGAGGAGTAGACTACACAGGAGGCAAGTATGATGTGTGTAGGTTTATTTTCACTTGAGGTTCTCTTTAACATTTTGAAGTCTGTAATGGCCATGCAAGCATTATTTACACCATCTGCTCCAAATTGATCTATAGCTGTAAAGCTGCATACACACGTAGGATGGTTCCCGGCAGCGGGGCGGGTTGCACAATCTAGCATGTGTACAGCGACCCCCCCCCCCCCCCCCCAAGCTTACTAGCAAGATCTTAGTAAACATAAGTGTTGTATCAAGATTTGGCGGTGGGGAATGGTGGCGAGCTATGGGGGTGAGAACACACTCAAGCAGGGGGGGTGGAGCTAGTGAGTCCTTAGGGAAGTGGGCGTATCATGATTTGTGGGGGAGGGGGCAATCAGCAGGGGTGTATCATATGAGGGTGGGGGAGGGATGATCCACCAATGCATCTCTGACTACCCAGCTTGCCATTATGGAGATACTTTGAAACACACGTGAAGTGAGAGGGACACAGAGGCTGCCATATTTATTTCCTTTTAAGCAAGGCAGATTGCCTGGCTGTCCTGCTGATCCTCTTCATTGAATACATTTAGCCATAGACCCTGAACAAGCATGCAGCAGATCAGGTGTTCTGAAGTCAGACTGGATTAGCTGCATGTGTGTTTCTGGTGTGTGATTCAGACACTACTGCAGCCAAATAGATGAGCAGGGCTGCCAGGCAACTGGTGTTGTTTCAAAGGAAACAAATATGGCAGCCTCCATATGCCTCTCACTTCAGGTGTCCTTCAGAGCTCCATACTCCCGCCTGACGGCCATCGCCTGCAATAAACAACATGTCGGCCGAGTATAGTTGGGACAAATGAGGCAGGATAGCGAAAAAGATGCCGAAAGTTGACGATCCTCGTCTTTTTGCATGGTCATGCCCCCTTTTTTTTGGCGTTATGGTGGCCATAAACAATACAATTCTAACGATTGATCGTCTGACTCGATCATAATATTAATTGGTAACGATCGTTTATTATTGTTCATTGCCACCTTTAGCCGTTCAACGGCTGTTCAGATCAGGCGATGCCAATCGCTCCATTCAAATTTCTTGTACGTGGCTAGTTACGTGCTTCCTGGCCTTCAGTGTTGCTCTCCTGCTGAAGATCCGATCGTTACACCATCGTTGTGACGTTCTTTAATTTGAACACACTATGTTGCCATCAGACACCGTTTGGCTGACACATTATCGCTGGGATCACATGTTTATAACCTCTTGAGGACTGCAGTGATAAACCCCCCTAAAGACCAGGACATTTTTTGTAAAATAGGCCACTGCAGCTTTAACCTCCCTGGCGTTGTATTAAGATCGCCAGGGCGGCTGCGGGAGGGTTTTTTTTAAATAAAAAAAAAAACTATTTCATGCAGCCAACTGAAAGTTGGCTGCATGAAAGCTCACTAGAGGGCGCTCCTGAAGCGTAATTCTGATCGCCTCCGGCGATCAGAATTAACAAGGAAGGCCGCAATGAGCAGCCTCCCTTGTTTCGCTTACCTCGTCGCCATAGCGACGAGCGGAGTGACGTGATTCGACGTCCTGACGTCAGCCGCCTCCGATCCAGCCCTTAGCGCTGGCCGGAACTATTTATTCCGGCTGCGCAGGGCTCGGGCGGCTGGGGGAGACCCTCTTTCGCCGCTACTCGCGGCGGCGATCGGGTAGCACACGCGGCTGGCAAAGTGCCGGCTGCGTGTGCTGCTTTTTATTTCACTAAAATCGGCCCAGCAGGGCCTAAGCGGGGACCTCCGGCGGCGATGGACGTATACAGTCGTCCATACCGCTAAGGAGGTTAAAGCCTCGCTGCAGGGCCGCACAACACAGCACACAAGTGATCCCCCCCCCCCCCCCTTTTCTCTCCACCAACAGAGCTTCCTGTTGTTGGGGTCTGATCCCCCACGTGCTTGTTTTTTTACAAATATTTATGTTATTCTTTTTTATTAAATTTCCCTATTTATTTATTTTTTCCCCCTTACACCCTTTCTCCCCCCGCCAGCCAATCACGGCAATCAGCTGTCATAGGCTTCAGCCTATGAGAGCTGGTCGCTCTCCTGTGTCCTAGGGGGACAGCTGTGTCACATGGCTGTCCCCAGTACAGCGCTGCTGCAGATCGCAGCGCTGTACATGCTAATTAGACTGCTATCACCGCTGGGAGCTCCGCGGGGCGGGGAAGCGTGCGCAGCATGCACGCGATCTCCTGCAAAAGAAAGCGCCAGGACTTTACACAGGTAGGCGTTAGGCAGTCCTGGGGCTGCAGCCGTGGCCACGCCCATCGGCGTGACGTGGTCATCAATAGGTTAACCCACAAAGGTGGAGCGTGTGTACAATGTTATACTGGCAGGACCACACAGGAGGTAAAAGCTCCGTCACAAACTGTGCGGTACCAACACCTGCTTGCCAGGACGCCCCCCCACTCTGTGTGACCTCTGTGTACATACCTGTAGTGTCGGGGGTGTCCGGGAATGAGGCCCCCATAGCGTTCTGCGGCCTCTCCACTTCATCGATGGGCGCCCGAGGAGGCAGCTCCGGAGGAAGGAGCTCCAGAGAGTCGAAATGTGAGGTGGGCATGGAAACAGAGGTGGGTGAGATGGATGCGGAGGGCCGATCCGAAAGACCCCCGTAAGCCCCTAAAAACAAATACAAAACAAACTATCATGTAGTGCCCAATCCCAGCCGTCACAAATACACACTGACAGTTCAAGGGAATATGAAGTGAAAATGAACGTATGATATAATGATTTGTATGTGTAGTACTGCTAAGAAATAAAACATCAGGAGCAGAGACATAAGTCGAATATTGTTTCCAGTACAGGAAGAGTTCGAAAACTTCAGTTGTTCTCTATGCAAAAGAGCTGCTCTGAGCTCTGCAGCTTTACTTTATAAAGTTGTGGACAGCACTGTCTTCTGAATCACTTATCTCAACTGTCTCTCATTGTTTCATTCTTTGTTTATGGCTTTTTTGCAGAGAAAAGTTGTAAGGATCATTAGCCTGCTCTGTGAAATCATTTAATGTATTATGGAAACTGCAATTATTAGAGAATGATGCAATGTTCTAAAAAAAAAAGCTACATACCTGAAAATAAAATATGACACTATTTTCTTTGCTACTAATGTTTTATTCATTATCCATACTACACAACCAATTCATTATATCATGAGGTGTTATTTTTTTCCCTTCAGTGCCACTTTATAAAGTGCTCTGAAACTCAGCATTTCCTCTTTCCTGTAAAAGATTATTTACAGCATTACTTTACTACTAACACAAAAAGATTGTATAGCAGAACAGCATTCAAACACAGCACTTTGTTCTTCAGTAGAAAGCTCCTTCCTTTAGTGGGCAGCTTCTGGCCACATCCTAAGAGACATAACATTACCTTTTGTTGACATTCCTTTGTTAGATACATTTAGTAAACATTAGCAAACTGCTAAAACTGAGCTATACTCAGCTGAAGAGCATAAAGAGCTGAGAAGTGATCACTAGATGGATTTTAATATATAAATACAGCAGCTACGCAAAAAAAAATGCAATGTCAGCTTTCAGAGCAGATAAACTGTACTTTGGGGCCTTGTAATTTGTAAACCGACAATATTACTTGTGCACAAAAGCAAATATGGTAACTGTATGAGGAATAAAAAGTAGGAAAACACATTTGTTATAAAATATTAAAGAGAACCCGAGGTGGGTTTTACAAATCCTATTAGCACACAGAAGCTGGTTCTGTATATAATGTCCAGCCTCTGTTGCTATATTATTCATCCCAATCAGTAGCTGATACCCCCTTTTATCTGAGAAATATTTACTTTTTTGCAAACGGATCATCAGGGGGCGCTGTATGGCTGATATTGTGGTGAAACCCCTCCCAGAATGTGATGTCATGACCATGGTCCTGACAGTTTCCTGTCTGTGAACCTCATTGCATTGTGGGAAATAACAGCTGTTAACAGTTGGTTCCAACTTCCATAAAAGCAAGCAGCATCTCCTTCCACTGACATCACCTGCCAGCAGTAAAAATGTCACCATGTGATTTTTAGAATGTAAATCGGGAAGAGGAAAGATTTTACACTGGGGAAACACTGACTAAATCATTTATACAGAATTATTGTAAAAATGAAGCACTTTTTTATTACATTATTTTCACTGGAGTTCCTCTTTGAGGAAAAACTTTCTTTGTTACAGCTGATACAAATCCTGCAATAAATCTACAGTGTGACTACTTCCTGCTTTAGTGGAGACAGACAAGGGGTTAACATACTGTGCTTACAAATTAGCTGCTCTGCAGGCAGCCAGCTGACATAGCTGAGAGATCAAATTACAGTTGTGATAAGTCACAGATGAGGGGGAATTAGACAGGCTAAACTGCATTTCTCTCTGTTTTCCTTCTGTCCTATGCAAGAGTTTAGGTCCTCTTTAAGGTACGACTGATCCTGACTTTGTCGTGTGAATATGGCCGCCCCAAATATATACTTACATAGAGGTAGGATTTGTTTCATTGTAAATGGGTGATGTTATCATGAAATTATGATGCACTTTATTACATTATTTTCACTAGAGTTCCTCTTTAAAGGATACCACAACTGACATGTGGCATAATGAGATAGACATGTGTATGTACAGTGCCTAGCACACAAATAACTAGGCTGTGTTCCTTTTTTACTTTCTCTGCCTGAAATGGGTAAATATCAGGTATGTAAGTGGCTGACTCAGTTCTGACTCAGACAGGAAGTGACTACATTGTGACCCTCACTGATAAGAATTTCCCCCTTTTTTTATCTCTTTCTTGCTCTCAGAAGCCATTTTCTTCTAGGAAAGTGTTTTATAGTTGGAATTTCTTATCAGTGAAGGTCACACTGTAGTCACTTTCTGTCTGAGTCAGGACTGAGTCAGCCACTTACATACCTGATATTTACCTCTTTCAGGAAGAGAAAGAAAAAAAGGAACACAGCATAGTTATTTGTGTGCTAGGCACTGTACATACACATGTCTATCTCATCATGTCACATGTCAGTTGTGGTATCCTTTAAGTGCCACACATCTGAACTGCACTGCAGGAGTTTTTATCTCAACAGAATATAGGTACCCATACACTTGTCAATCTGCCATCAGATCGACCAACAGATAGCTCCCTCTCTGATCGAATCTGATTCAAATCTATTGCCTGGCCACACACTGCACACAGATTTCCAATAGATGTGATTGCTGGGCCGTGGTGTGTGTTGTGGGTGTTGTGGGTGCGCCGGTGGACCTCCTCCTGGGTCTGGCGTCTTTCTGAATTGTAACAGTGAGCGCCTGTCCTAGGCGACACTGCTGCATGTAGTGACATCACATGGTAGAGACCTCCCCCCCTTAGAATTCCAAAAAGAAGCCGGGCACAGGAAAAGACGCGAGCCGCGACAAAGGAGCCTGCAACATCCACCACGGGCCTGAATGGGGAGGGGTGGCTTGGAGACGTACACTTCAGGGTTGGGGGGGGGGGGGGGGGGGGGTTAGGGGCGAGATAGACCAGCCAGGGGTCCACCAGTCGTTAGGAGATAAAAAGTTAGTCAAGCCCTTGCGACCGAGATTTTCCAATATGCCTGAACGGCCCTTTTGACCTACTCCAGGCGGATATAGATCGAAATGCTGCGGCACAGATATCTGCCAGATTCGATTATGATCATCATTGGGGTAACAATGCCGAAATTCAACTAATGCATAGGCACCCTGAGGAGCCTGGCGATGGCTGCTGATCTTCATTTCAGGGAGGTTTCAGACTATAAACCAGCACTAGCAATGCATTGCTTCCGCTGCACCACATCGCTCCGCCAGAAATGTCTTCAGGGAACAGCGCGTTACTACACGGAATCTCCCATCTACCATTGGGCCAAACAGGAAGTGACACGCACTTGCCACAGAAGTGCTCGGAAGCGTAGTGTAAAAATACGCTCCCACGCATACGTAGGTCATTTTTTTTTTTAAATCTTCGTGTTGCTAAAGATTACCGTAACATGACTTCCGGGCCAACTGGATTGCCTCAACTCGATGCAGAAGCGTCGCGGTAACATAGTTCTGGACCTGCGGCGGGGATGCGGCGAAAACGTCACTTACGGCGCGTTGTGATGTAATTTCGCAAGTGTGAAAGTCTCCATAGACTCATTTCATGGTGGTGTAGTGTGGTAAAAAATACCACACCGCCCTAGTGTGAAAGGACCCTCAGTGTATTTCCTCCAAGTTTGGACTTCTGATCCTGGTACACAGTATGATGTCTCCATATACACTGTCCTCCCCCAGGGAAGAGCAATCAGCATGCTATGCATTCACTCAGACACCAGGCGGACTCGTCTGCCAGACCAGGTGAGAGCACACTACCAACACTTTACATATGTAAACCTTCCAAATGTTTTCCTACTCCTGAGATGTCATGCCAAACAAGTTTGAGCAGTTTTGTACTACTATGCAAGGTCTGAGGTCAGAGACCTTGGAGGAGGAGGGGGGTGGGGGTTACACACCATGGCCACAAAGAAAAACCACAGAGGGGGGCACTAGTAAAAACAGCATAACTGAAAAACATTAACATTCAGAGGTTAATACTGACAGAAAAAAAAAATGGATGGTACAGACAACGGATTAAAGAGACACTGAAGCGAAAAAAAAATGATGATATAATGATTTGTATGTGTAGTACAGCTAAGAAATAAAACATTAGGGGCAGAGACATACATCTAATATTGTTTCCAGTACAGGAAGAGTTAAGAAACACCAGTTGTTATCTATGCAAAAAAGCCACTGAGCTCCACGACTTTCAAAGTCGCAGAGAGCTCTGTCTTCTGAAGCTTATTACCTCAAGTGTCTGTCACTGTATTGATTTTTTCTTGCAGAGAACAGGTCAATAGTTCACTGGCCTGCTCTGTAAAATCATTCAGTGACATGACTATGTACTCTGTACAGTGCTGCAGAAGATGTCAGTGCTATATAACTACATAATAATAATATGGTAGGACATTACACAATGACTGTGGTAGGATTAGAGTGTGAGCTCCTCTGAGGACAGTCAGTGACATGACTATGTACTCTGTACAGTGCTGCAGAAGATGTCAGTGCTATATAACTACATAATAATAATATGGTAGGACATTACACAATGACTGTGGTAGGATTAGAGTGTGAGCTCCTCTGAGGACAGTCAGTGACATGACTTTGTACTCTGTACAGTGCTGCAGAAGATGTCAGTGCTATGTAAATACATAATAATATATGGTAGGACATTAGACTATGACTATGGTAGGATTAGTGTGAGCTCCTCTGGGGACAGTCAGTGACACGACTATGTACTCTGTAATGTGCTGCAGAAGATGTCAGTGCTATATAAATACATAATAATAATATGGTAGGACATTAGACTATGACTATGATAGGATTAGAGTGTGAGCTCCTGAGGACAGCCAGTGACATGACTATGTACTCTGTACAGTGCTGCAGAAGATGTCAGTGCTATATAAATACATAATAATAATATGGTAGGACATTAAACTATGACTATGGTAGGATTAGATTGTGAGCTCCTCTGAGGACAGTCAGTGACATGACTATGTACTCTGTAATGTGCTGCAGAAGATGTCAGTGCTATATAAATACATAATAATATGGTAGGACATTAGACTATGACTATGGTAGGATTAGATTGTGAGCTCCTCTGAGGACAGTCAGTGACATGACTATGTACTCTATAATGTGCTGTAGAAGATGTCAGTGCTATATGAATATGCATTAATAATCATCATCCACTCCCTGCACAACCAAATTTCTCTCAGCTTCCAAATCCAGCCAATCAAAGTGTGTTTTTCTGTTGACTCGATTCGGTCATTTGCGCGATATGCACGATTGGAAGTTGTATCTGAAGTGACAATTGCATGGTGTGTACCAGGACCTGAAGTGGTTTTACAGTGGTAGCAACAATTAGGCGCAAGCCCCCTGCACGTGACCCCCTAAAGATTCAAGATAGTACGAAGCACCTCAAATGCGCTCAAATACATCAGCACTAAAGTCCATCCATCTAAGCAGCAGGTACAGTAGTTACATTCCCTAATCCAGGTACCATAAAACAACAAGCATACATATAAAGTCAGCTCCTACTGTGCTTATCCACACCCATCCTTCCAAACCCCACACCCAAATCACATCCACCCACTGAAAGGAGAGAATCCCAGGAATGCCGGGAATGCCAGGCTCATCAGGTTTGTGAACGCAAACATTAAAGGACATCCTAGGCCATTACTAAAATCGAGCTTTACTTACCTGGGGATTCTTCCAGCCCCTGGAGGTCATGTATGTTCCTCGCCGCAGCTCCAGCCTTCTCCTGGGTCCCGCTGGCCACCTCTGAAGTATCCCCCAATGGGTCAGTGTCTTCTGCCCACGTGAGGACTTGCCCACCCACGTCATCAGGCACGTACTGTGCAGTATGCTCCCAGTGACATACGTGCCTCTGATATCCTTTAAAGGCGAAAACTCACTTGAGGTTTCATACTTACCTTAGTAATCCGGTTGCTCCAGCGCTGTCCTCTGGTCTACCAATTTGGCTGAAGTGCTCTATGGGACTACTCACATGCCCGAGTAGTTCTGAGGACGAGGGCATCCCTACTAAACATGGGCAGAGTGGACTCGCACATTTGCAATTAGGATGCGCTCCTCTTGAGAACTACTCAGGGAATCGTATAGTTCCGAAGCGCTCTATAACCCAGCGAGCCGAATAGCTAGACTGGAGGACTGCGCTGGAACAGCAAGCCAAAGTGGAGGCTCGGGAAGGCTCTATGCTATCCAGAGCCTTCCCTCCACTAAGAGAAGTTTCAAATCCCAAGTGAGTTTTCTCCCTTCTGGTTTGCTTTAAAGCAGAACTGAAAGGTCTAAAAAAAAAAAAAAAAAAAAAAAAAGGAATAAGAGTTTCACTTGCCTGAGGCGTCTGCCAGCCCCCTGCAGCCAAGCCTGTGCCCTCGTCCGTTCCCCCGCCACGGCTCCCTTTTTTTCACGCAATGAAAGCCGACTTCTAAGTCTACCTCCACTGCGCCTTGGCCAGGAGCGTCCTGCGCAGGCGTAGTACGAGAAAATCTCTGCTGCGTCTGCAGGGACGGTGACGGGAGAGTAAACAAAGATGTGCGGGACCAGGGTCATGCAGGCGCAAGTGGACACCGCCTGCAAGAAGTGAAAGTGAGCTACGGCGTGTGAACAGAAGACCGGTATGTCATGGTGCAGGCATAGGGCAGCTGCAGGGAGCTGGCAGAAGCCCCGGGTAAGTGAGACTTTTTATTTTTAGACCTTTCAGTTCCGCTTTAAGGTGTGTCCCCCCCCCTCACCTGGGTCGCCTGTCCCTGCTACCCCTCCAGCTAGTTTCAGCAAAACTTGTTACAATGTATAGGGGGGAGCAGGGAGCTTACCTGCTCCTTTGGTTCACGATCCGGTTCTTTTTAATGAATCGATTTGAATGAAGCGATTCACTGAAAAGAGCCAAACTTTCCATCACTAAGCATCACTGCCTGCAATGCGCCTTCTATACTTCAGTGGGCAGCATTGCAGGCAGTGGCTCCTAGTGATGGGAAGTTTGGCTCTTTTCAATGAATCCATTCATTCGAATCGATTCACTAAAAAGAACCGGATTGTGAACCAAAGGAGTAGGTAAGAAGGTAAGCTCCCTGCTATACATTGTAACACTTTTTGTGAAACTAGCTGGAGGGGTAGTGGGGACGGGGGATCCAGGTGAGGGAGGGGGGGGGGGGGGGACACGTCCCTCCCCGCTTACCACTACCACCCCTGTCTCGGCTGGTTTCACTCTCCAGCATGGCGGCCCCCTCTCCCACCCCCCAGGCTGTGACACAGAAATTGATCCATTTCTGTGTCAAAATTTGCCTGTGTAGAGGGGAATCAGTTTTCCCATTGCCTTTATCAGGTTCCAGATCCGTTGCGTGAAAATGCAGCAGATCCGGACCTTCCGTTCAGGTTTTGAAAACGGCCCCTGGAAACCCAGACGGATAGGTTTTTTCTTGTTTGAAGACGGCTGCTATTTTTAACATTGCTATCTGTGGCTCCGTTTTTAATCAGGGCTGAAAAACTGATATGTTTCCGGACCTAGTGTGAATTAGCTCATATAGAGGCTTCCATTTATTTCCAGTTGCCTTGCAGCCCAAAAACACATATCAAACAAACAAACACAGAACATTTATATCGCGCTTTTCTCCTGGTGGACTCATAGCGCCAAAGCAGCAGCCACTAGGACGCGCTCTATAGGCAGTAGCAGTGTTAGGCCAGAGCTGCAGCCACAGGGGGCACTCTATAGGCAGTAGCAGTGTTAGGCCAGAGCTGCAGCCACTAGGGGGCGCTCTATAGGCAGTAGCTGTGTTAGGCCAGAGCTGCAGCCACTAGGGGGCGCTCTATAGGCAGTAGCAGTGTTAGGCCAGAGCTGCAGCCACTAGGACGTGCTCTATAGGTAGTAGCAGTGTTAGGCCAGAGCAGCAGCCACTAGGACGCGCTCTATAGGCAGTAGCAGTGTTAGGCCAGAGCTGCAGCCACTAGGGGGCACTCTATAGGCAGTAGCAGTGTTAGGCCAGAGCTGCAGCCACTAGGGGGTGCTCTATAGGCAGTAGCTGTGTTAGGTCAGAGCTGCAGCCACTAGGGGGCGCTCTATAGGCAGTAACAGTGTTAGGCCAGAGCTGCAGCCACTAGGGAGTGCTCTATAGGCAGTAGCAGTATTAGGCCAGAGCTGCAGCCACTAGGACGCGCTCTATAGGCAGTAGCAGTGTTAGGCCAGAGCTGCAGCCACTAGGGGGCACTCTATAGGCAGTAGCAGTATTAGGCCAGAGCTGCAGCCACTAGGACGCGCTCTATAGGCAGTAGCAGTGTTAGGCCAGAGCTGCAGCCACTAGGACGTGCTCTATAGGCAGTAGCAGTGTTAGGCCAGAGCTGCAGCCACTAGGACGTGCTTTATAGGTAGTAGCAGTGCTAGGCCAGAGCTGCAGCCACTAGGGGGCGCTCTATAGGCAGTAGCAGTGATAGGCCAGAGCTGCAGCCACTAGGGGGCGCTCTATAGGCAGTAGCAGTGTTAGGCCAGAGCTGCAGCCACTATGGGGTGCTCTATAGGCAGTAGCAGTGTTAGGCCAGAGCTGCAGCCACTAGGACGTGCTCTATAGGTAGTAGCAGTGCTAGGCCAGAGCTGCAGCCACTAGGGGGCGCTCTATAGGCAGTAGCAGTGATAGGCCAGAGCTGCAGCCACTAGGGGGCGCTCTATAGGCAGTAGCAGTGTTAGGCCAGAGCTGCAGCCACTATGGGGTGCTCTATAGGCAGTAGCAGTGTTAGGCCAGAGCTCTATACTTCAGTGGGCAGCATTGCAGGCAGTGGCTCCTAGTGATGGGAAGTTTGGCTCTTTTCAATGAATCCATTCATTCGAATCGATTCACTAAAAAGAACCGGATTGTGAACCAAAGGAGTAGGTAAGAAGGTAAGCTCCCTGCTATACATTGTAACACTTTTTGTGAAACTAGCTGGAGGGGTAGTGGGGACGGGGGATCCAGGTGAGGGAGGGGGGGGGGGGGGGACACGTCCCTCCCCGCTTACCACTACCACCCCTGTCTCGGCTGGTTTCACTCTCCAGCATGGCGGCCCCCTCTCCCACCCCCCAGGCTGTGACACAGAAATTGATCCATTTCTGTGTCAAAATTTGCCTGTGTAGAGGGGAATCAGTTTTCCCATTGCCTTTATCAGGTTCCAGATCCGTTGCGTGAAAATGCAGCAGATCCGGACCTTCCGTTCAGGTTTTGAAAACGGCCCCTGGAAACCCAGACGGATAGGTTTTTTCTTGTTTGAAGACGGCTGCTATTTTTAACATTGCTATCTGTGGCTCCGTTTTTAATCAGGGCTGAAAAACTGATATGTTTCCGGACCTAGTGTGAATTAGCTCATATAGAGGCTTCCATTTATTTCCAGTTGCCTTGCAGCCCAAAAACACATATCAAACAAACAAACACAGAACATTTATATCGCGCTTTTCTCCTGGTGGACTCATAGCGCCAAAGCAGCAGCCACTAGGACGCGCTCTATAGGCAGTAGCAGTGTTAGGCCAGAGCTGCAGCCACAGGGGGCACTCTATAGGCAGTAGCAGTGTTAGGCCAGAGCTGCAGCCACTAGGGGGCGCTCTATAGGCAGTAGCTGTGTTAGGCCAGAGCTGCAGCCACTAGGGGGCGCTCTATAGGCAGTAGCAGTGTTAGGCCAGAGCTGCAGCCACTAGGACGTGCTCTATAGGTAGTAGCAGTGTTAGGCCAGAGCAGCAGCCACTAGGACGCGCTCTATAGGCAGTAGCAGTGTTAGGCCAGAGCTGCAGCCACTAGGGGGCACTCTATAGGCAGTAGCAGTGTTAGGCCAGAGCTGCAGCCACTAGGGGGTGCTCTATAGGCAGTAGCTGTGTTAGGTCAGAGCTGCAGCCACTAGGGGGCGCTCTATAGGCAGTAACAGTGTTAGGCCAGAGCTGCAGCCACTAGGGAGTGCTCTATAGGCAGTAGCAGTATTAGGCCAGAGCTGCAGCCACTAGGACGCGCTCTATAGGCAGTAGCAGTGTTAGGCCAGAGCTGCAGCCACTAGGGGGCACTCTATAGGCAGTAGCAGTATTAGGCCAGAGCTGCAGCCACTAGGACGCGCTCTATAGGCAGTAGCAGTGTTAGGCCAGAGCTGCAGCCACTAGGACGTGCTCTATAGGCAGTAGCAGTGTTAGGCCAGAGCTGCAGCCACTAGGACGTGCTTTATAGGTAGTAGCAGTGCTAGGCCAGAGCTGCAGCCACTAGGGGGCGCTCTATAGGCAGTAGCAGTGATAGGCCAGAGCTGCAGCCACTAGGGGGCGCTCTATAGGCAGTAGCAGTGTTAGGCCAGAGCTGCAGCCACTATGGGGTGCTCTATAGGCAGTAGCAGTGTTAGGCCAGAGCTGCAGCCACTAGGACGTGCTCTATAGGTAGTAGCAGTGCTAGGCCAGAGCTGCAGCCACTAGGGGGCGCTCTATAGGCAGTAGCAGTGATAGGCCAGAGCTGCAGCCACTAGGGGGCGCTCTATAGGCAGTAGCAGTGTTAGGCCAGAGCTGCAGCCACTATGGGGTGCTCTATAGGCAGTAGCAGTGTTAGGCCAGAGCTGCAGCCACTAGGGAGCACTCTATAGGCAGTAGCAGTGTTAGGCCAGAGCTGCAGCCACTATGGGGTGCTCTATAGGCAGTAGCAGTGATAGGCCAGAGCTGCAGCCACTAGGGGGCGCTCTATAGGCAGTAGCAGTGTTAGGCCAGAGCTGCAGCCACTAGGGGGCGCTCTATAGGCAGTAGCAGTGTTAGGCCAGAGCTGCAGCCACTAGAGGGTGCTCTATAGGCAGTAGCAGTGTTAGGCCAGAGCTGCAGCCACTAGGGGGTGCTCTATAGGTAGTAGCAGTGCTAGGCCAGAGCTGCAGCCACTAGGGGGCGCTCTATAGGCAGTAGCAGTGATAGGCCAGAGCTGCAGCCACTAGGGGGCGCTCTATAGGCAGTAGCAGTGTTAGGCCAGAGCTGCAGCCACTAGGGGGCGCTCTATAGGCAGTAGCAGTGTTAGGCCAGAGCTGCAGCCACTATGGGGTGCTCTATAGGCAGTAGCAGTGATAGGCCAGAGCTGAAGCCACTAGGGGGCGCTCTATAGGCAGTAGCAGTGTTAGGCCAGAGCTGCAGCCACTATGGGGTGCTCTATAGGCAGTAGCAGTGTTAGGGAGACTAGCCAAAGGTCCCCTACTGAATACACCATGGCTTACTGAACAGGCAGCGCCGAGATACGAACCCTTGTCTCCTGTGTCAGAGGCAGAGCCCTTAACCAGCACACTATCCAGCCAACATTACACTATCCAGCTAATCTTGTTAGATCTGACAATAATGTCTGAAACACCTGATCTGCTGCATGCTTGTTCAGGGTCTCTGGCTAACAGTATTAGAAGCAGAGGATCAGCAGGATAGCCAGGCAACTGGCATTGTTTATAAGGAAATAAATATGGCAGCCTCCATATTCCTGTTACTTCAGGTTCCCATTAAATACTACTCTGATCCTGTTTTTTTTTAAATTAATGTTAAATATTGCCTACTCTGAAAAGTTTAGTGGAACCTCACTCTCGACCAGTGTTATAGACTTCTTGTGAACATTGTGATTTTTCTTAACCTCCTAGTGACTGTCGTGTAGGTGCTACCTTCTAAGTGGATTGTATGAGTACCAATGAAGCCAATCTACATGAAAAGTACAACTGATTAGCTTTCATATCCTATGCCATGGATTGTGGAGCCTGGTACCTTGGCAGAGCTGCTCGTTGCTCTCGGTGGGCAGCAGAGGTGGATCCCGGCTAGGCATGCTTTCCGAATGGTTTATGTGATGAGCCTCCGTGGCGCTGGCTCTTTCCCTGCAGGAGAAATAACACACACTAGACATGAGGAGGTAAGAGAAGATCATCTCACAAAGATGTAGAATACTGGAAAGAAAAACAAAGACACACGGGAGCCCAAATAGTGCAGTATGTCACAAGTATAGAAAAATACTTCTGTAGAAAGGTACCCACAAAGGTGGGTTGCGCCAGGGGGCAACCGACCACTTCAGGCACGTGGAGTATTTTAAAACCAGACTCCACTCAGGTTACCCAGGAATCCTGGACTCGGTCGCCCTCTTCGTAAAAAACCTGTGCTCCTTGACCAGGTGCGCAAGGCCCCCCTCCCGGGAAGATGGGGGGAGTGAGGTGCAGTAGAAGGTAAAGAGGCGCCCAATGTATATATAAAACACTTTAAAATCAATAAAAAGGATTACGGTGGCTTACCTCATAGACGACAAAAAAACCTTAGGTAAGGATGTTTAATAATAATAATGTTTAGCACAGGCAACGCGTTTCGTGTGTCTATGCCCACTTCCTCAGGCCAAATAAAGTGACGTGGTAGTCTATAGACCGCACTTGGGGCGCCTCAAGTGCGGTCTATAGACTACCACGTCACTTTATTTGGCCTGAGGAACTTCCTTCCCTAAGGTGTTTTTGTCGTCTATGAGGTAAGCCACCGCAATCCTTTTTTATTTTATTGATTTTAAAGTGTTTTATATATACATTGGGCGCCTCTTTACCTTCTACTGTATCTCACAAAGATGGCATCAACACCCGCAGCCACTTCACACTGTAACAGCCCAATGTCATGTGATCATTTTATAAGGGCGATCTTATCAATCAGCTTTTCAGTGAAGTGAAAGTCTGAGAATTACTGTATTTTCCACCGTATAAGACGCACTTTTTCTCCCCCAAAAATGGGGAGAAAAAGTCCCTTTGTCTTATACGCCAAATGCAGAGAATCCCAGACTTACAATCGCCCGCCCAAAGAAACCGCTAACCCACCGGCAACCCCTTGCATTGTCCCCTGTGTATCTGTCTCCCACTCACTCCCGGTGTCCCCCCCCCCCCCCCCCAAGGCAGTAGTGTTGGGAGCAGGTCTCACCCAATCCATGGCTCCCTTGGTGATTGCAGACCTCTTCACTTCCGTACTATTCCTCTAGTGTTGGCTTTTGCTGATCGTGTCAACAGCAAAAGCCATCACTAGGGGGAGCCATGCAGGACAGGAGAGGTCTGCGATTGCCGAAAGAGCTGAGGATTAGCTGAGACATGCTCCTGACACAGCTCATCATACGGGGGGGGGGGGGGGAGCAGAACATGGGAGGGAGCTGGAGACACACTGGGGAGAGGAGGCAGCACATGGGGACAGAAGGGGACACACTTGGATGGAAAATATCAATCTTAAAGGAATCGGCTGATGTTCACGTGATTTTGGACGACACAGAATGATTTTCTAGTTTCAGAGCATGGAAACACTACATCGTTCAGATCGATTGGTGAAGGAGAATTCACCAGGATCTCGCTAGCAGTGTGTGGGCCAATAGTCGATATACCTTTGATCGACATGACTGTTTTTGGTTGCCCAATAAAGTTGATTGCTTAATCTCTCGATATGGAAAATGAAATAATCTAGGGGCACTTTAAGGGCTCGTTTCCACTATCGCGAATCCGCATGCGTCTTGCGTATGCGGATTCGCATAGACAATATAAGTGAATGGGCCTGTTTCCACGTATGCGTCTGCGGGAGCGTTTTATTGTGCGGAAAAAATCTGCACGGAACACCCTGCAGAATTTGCCTGCGTGTGGGATGCAGGCGAATCGCACACAATGTATTTAATAGGGAAATCGCATGCGTTTTCCCCATGTGTTTTTTGCCGCGAATTCGCATAGGTACCAATGTAAATTCACACAGGCAGTGACATGGTTAAAAATTGCATATACCCTCACCTATGCGAATTCGCGGCAAAAAACGATTGGGGAATCGCATCCGCATGCGATTTCATCAGCGGTGGAATCCAGGCGATTCCGCACCGCAATAGTGGAAACGAGCCCTCAAACTCCTGTGATAAGAATGTATTCACTGCCACATGATAAGCCATTTACAGAATTGTATAAGTATTAAGGGGTTCCTAATAACAGGCTTAGTGAGTGTATTTGCATTATACAGTATAACAAAAATGCCTTTAAAAACTTTTAGTGAAAAAGGTATCCTAATTAGATTTATCCATCATTGCACAAATTCTATTTACAGATGTACCGGCAGCCATCTTGGCTCATTAAGTGTGTAGACTGCGCTTCCTGTTTGGATGCAGTACATATACCACACTGTTATGGTCCTGTTAACCACACTACCATTCGCCTTACCTCTCAAGCCCGCTGTCTGGGTGTAACCCTGGACTCCGCACTCTCCTTCACTCCCCACATCCAAAACCTCACAAAGTCCTGCAACCTCCACCTTCGTAACATCTGTAAGATTCGCCCTTTCCTGACCTCTGCCACCACCAAACTCCTCATCCATGCCCTCATAATTTCCCACCTTGACTACTGCAATGCCCTTCTGTCTGGTCTCCCTATGACCCGAACAGCCCCACTGCAGTCCATCATGAATGCGGCAGCCAGAATTATCCACTGCTCCCATCGCTCCACCATGGTGGATCCCCTCCTTGAATCCCTCCACTGGCTTCCTATCCAGTCCAGAATCAGATTCAAGATACTGTGTCTGACCTACAAATCTGTCCACAAAACCTGTCCAACCTACATTTCCGATCTTACTCAGAGGTACACACCTAGCTGCTCACTCCGCTCTTCCAATGAACTTCGCCTAACCGCCCCCCGCATCACCCAGTCCCATGCACGCCTCCAGGACTTCTCAAGAGCTGCTCCAACACTATGGAACTCCCTACCTCCACCCATTAGGGCAGCCCCCTCCTTCAACATCTTCAAGAAAGCCCTCAAAACTCACCTTTTCACTCTGGCCTACTACCCCTCACAAGTGCTCTAAACCCACAGCTGAACTCTGGTCTCCTACCTCTCGTGTCCCTACCTCTCCCTTTAGATTGTAAGCCTTTGGGCAGGGTCCTCCTCTTTTTGTGTCCAACCTGATCATGCACCTCCATTACTGTACACCCATGCTATGCATCTGAGTGAACCTAACTTGCCTAATCTACATGCTCCTTCCAGTGACTGACTAAGCATTACCTTGTACTCATACTGTACTGCATGATCTGGTTTGCATGTATTCCTGTATTGTCGTATTGCTGTATGTCACCCCTAAATATTGTCTGTAACCTAAACTAATGTCCAGCGCTGCGTGATATGTTGCCGCTTTATAAATACAATAAATTATAATAATATAAGATTCCCTTCAAAAGGCACAGAAAGGAGGGAGAGAGACTCACCTGGATAGTATGCAGTCCTGAATATCAGACAGCCAGGACCTCATTTGCAGGGGATCGACTGACTCCAGGATATACTCGGAAGAGTTCTCAGTCTGAGGAAATAAAGCATGACCTGAGTGCTCAACAACACAACCCACACGGTAACAACACCTGCTAACGTTATATGAGGACATACCTTTAAAGGACACCTGGACTGAACGGGATATGGAGGCTGCCATATTTATTTCCTGCTAAACAATACTAGTTGCCTGGCTGTCCTGCTGATCTATTTGGCTGTTGTAGTGTCTGAATCCAAGCTGGAACAGGCATGCAGCTAATCTTGTCACACTTCAGTGGGGAACCCCTCATCTGCTGCAGGCTTGTTCAGAGTTTATGGCTAAAAGTATCAGATGAAGAGGATCAGCAGGGCAGCCAGGCAGTTGTATTTCCTACTTTGGAACATGGTCACTTCTGCATGACCCACCGGCCAAATCTACACGGTGTAGGAGACTGGAGAGAACATGAAAAAGGTATATGCTCCCCCAGTGGCATAGGCAAACATCTAAGCTTGTTTAAAGGGAACGAGAGACGAAGCACCCTCCTGTATTTTACCATATACATCAGTGGGAACATTAGAGAAAACACCTACCCTGCTCTCTGTTTCTTTCTGCACTGCAGAGCTTGTTTCTTATCAGCCCTGATAAAATCCCCAATAGAGCATTCAGTCTGGCTTTGCTATAATGACTCAGCTATAATGATTCCTGAGCAGAGCCAGCAGGGGGCAGGCTTGGACTTGAAAAGACACCAGAGTACACAGACTGAGCTATAAATATTCCAGAAATCAAGAAGATCGCAGCGCTTGGATTTAGACAAATAAATGATGGGCTGCAGAGAGAAAGTGGGCTGGCATTCCTAGGCCCACCAAAAGTAAAAACACAGTAGTAAAGAAGAACTCTTGCGCCTCAGCTGTTAAAAAGCTAGAAACAATTTATTAAACGAGCACTGTATAGCAGAAAATTGATCTCTAGATCCAAATCCCGCAGATCCACATGGCACATATACAGCATGCGACCAATCCCATTCCATTGAAACGGGCCAATTTGAACCAGTGACCGTGGGATTGGTCGCATGCTGTATATGTGCCATGTGGATCTGCGGGATTTGGATCTAGAGATCAATTTTCTGCTATACAGTGCTCGTTTAATAAATTGTTTCTAGCTTTTTAACAGTTGAGGCGCAAGAGTTCTTCTTTACTACTATAAATATTCCAGAGCAAAGCCAGACTGAATGCTCTATTGGGGATTTTATCAGGTCTGATAAGAAACAAGCTGTGCAGTGCAGAATAAAACAGAAAGCAAGGTAGTTGTTTTCTCTAATGTTCCCACTGATATATATGGTAAAATACATGAGGGTGCTTCGTCTCTCGTTCCCTTTAACAGCCAATCTGCCAGTAGCCTTTGCCATTCATGAGTAGCACACAGTATCCCAGGGAAAGTATTTAAAAATACACGAATAGATTTTCTCCATAATGTGCATGCCTGAGCGCGAGAGAAGGTGTGCTAGCGTCTGCGCAGTACGGAGCTACCCATCTTCGAGAGCACTCGGGCTCCTGAAGACCTCTGAAGTCTCCTGCGGCGGCACAGAGAAGTATTACTGCTAAAGGGGGTGACAGCGCTGGAACGAGGGACCTGTGAGGAGAACGGAAAGGCTCTATAGGACCCACAGCCTTCCCTCTTCTTAGGTACGTTCCCTTCTGTATAGGTTCACTGTGCCCCGCCTGCATGTTACCTGTCACTGGGTCATGGAGATCGGGGGCCTGCAGGGATGGAGATGGAAGAACAAAGGCTGGATGGAGCGAGTTGGTTGGACAGTGGAGTTCATTCTGCTGCTGCGGTTATTCTGCAGGGGCCTCTGGAAGCAGGATTAACCACTGAAGGACCACGTGGTTTTTCGGTTATCTATGCTGCGTGGGCTCTGCAGCCCGCAGCACAGATCAGCAGACAGCCAGGGCGATCAGACTTCCCCCTTTTTCCCCCACTAGGGGGATGTCCTGCTGGGGAGGTCTGATCGCCACCGCCTGTTTGTGTGTAGTGGGGTGCTCCTTAAAGCCCCCCTCCGCAGTGCAATTCCCCCCTCCCTCTCCTTCCCCTGTTTTCCTCCTCTGTATGGGCGGTACAGGATGGCATCTCGTCCTGTACCGCCTCTGATAGGCTTCAGCCTACCAGACGGCGGCGATCCCCACTCTCCTTTACGGCGCTGTGGGATGTAAACACAGGGGATTTCTTCCCCGCGTGTTTACATTTCGCCTGCTAGCCGCGATCGGCTGCTCGCAGGCTGTTCACGGAGACACCCTCCGTGAACTGACATGGAACGGCCACTTGAACGAGCGGCCGTTTCCATGTAAATCCACTTACGACCATCCGCCGCCTATCGGCTTTAGGCGGTTAAGTGGTTAAAGGATACCCAAAGTGACATAATGAGATAGACATGTGTATGTACAGTGCCAAGCACACAAATAACTGTGCTGTGTTCCTTTTTCTCTCTCTCTGCCTGAAACAGTTAAATATCAGGTATGTAAATGGATGACTCAGTCCTGACTCAGACAGGAAGTGACTACAGTGTGACCCTCACCGATAAGAATTTCCAACTATAATACACTTTCCTAGCAGAAAATGGCTTCTGAGAGCAGGAAAGAGATAAAAAGGGCGAATAGTTCATAGATTTTAGCTCTGGTATACTTCAAATGTGTCACTGAGCAAAAACAATAAAACAGTTAAAACTTGAAAAGTAGATTTAAACATAAAATAAAACTGTGCAATGTCTTAAAAAGTTATTTTTAGGTGAAGGAAGATAGATACAATCATTTATTTCATTTGTTTATTTTCGCTTCGGGTGTCCTTTAAAGAGAGTCTGTAAGGAAAAAAATGCCCCTGAGAGGTACTTACCTCAGGAGGGGGAAGCTTCTCCGCCGGGGCTCCACGACCATAACAATCCTGTGAGAGCCTCGCCTTCAGGATCAGGCAGAAATAGCTGAGCCCGATCGGATCCGCTGTACTGCGCAGGGACAAACACGGCATGCCTGCGCAGTAGTGGATCCGATTGGGGTCACCTATTTCTGCCTGAGCCCGAAGGAAAGCCACTACTGCCCCTGCGCGATCCTGGAGCCCCGCAGATTTTCAGCGGCTAGGACTGAGGGATGAAGGAGAGCGGGGGGGGGGGGGGGGGAGGTGGAAGAGTCTCATTAGGATCCAGAGGTTTCCCCCCTTTACAGAAATAAGTACATCCCAGAGGCCCCTTTTTTTCCTTACAGATTCTCTATCTTTGGGGGGAGACCTGGGAGGCCCATCAGTGCCCTCTTGGAGGACAGTACTATCTGAGGGGAACAGAGGCCACCTTATACTGCTATCTTCCACTGTGTGATTCAACAGAGGGGTACACATACACTTGGGGAGGAAACCGGACGGGTATTGGTCAATCGCTGGGACACCGAGCGCTGTAACTGCCACACAACCCATCAAGGCCTTTCCACCGAGATTTTCCAGCATGCCGAATCGATCGTTCAGATCAGAAATGGACCGAAACGAACGATCGGGTGGCAGCACCAATCACTGCCAGATTAATCATGATCGAATCCACCGGATATCGATGACAAAAATCGAGCATATGTACGGTCATTAAGGAGAGGCAGGAGGTTCCCCACCGGACGTGGGGTCAAAAAAATAGGCTGAAAAACATGAACATGGGGACCGCTAATCACCCAGGCCAAGACCAGCAATGTTTCTACAGATTCCCATCAACTTGCTGAGGTCTAACCAGGGCTTTACCTTCAACACGAACGTGTTCTCCTTATCCGGCATCTCCAAAGGGGTTGTGGTCCGTACGTCAGCAATAGACGAGGAAGGGATGCTGACTCGTGGCTTTGTGGCCTATAAAGGAATACAATGAAATGACAACAGTCAGCTATATACAAATGGAGGATAACATGAACAGCTGGAAATGTAATCATTAAAAAAAAAAAAAAAAAGTGTAACAAAACCAGCGGGCCTGAATTTAGAGTGCCACGCCCCCTCATCAGCCAGACAACTCTACTAGAGCTAGCGGGGGTCAGCTGTAGTCAACGCTGCATAAACTGTCCGCACAACCAATCAGAATCTTGTTCTCCTGTGGTTATGGCTGCAAACCAATCAGAGCCTTGTTCTCCTGTGCCTAGGGCTACACAGCCAATCAGAACCTTACTCTCCTGTGGCTAGGGCTGCACAGCCAATCAGAGCCTTGTTCTCCTGTGCCTAGGGCTACACAGCCAATCAGAACCTTACTCTCCTGTGGCTAGGGCTGCACAGCCAATCAGAACCTTACTCTCCTGTGGCTAGGGCTGCACAGCCAATCAGAACCTTGTTCTCATGTGCCTAAGGCTGCACAGCCAATCAGAACCTTACTCTCCTGTGGCTACGGCTGCACAACCAATCAGAACCTTACTCTCCTGTGCCTAGGACTGCACAACCAATCAGAACCTTACTCTCCTGTGCCTAGGGCTGCACAACCAATCTGAACCTTACTCTCCTGTGCCTAGGACTGCACAACCAATCAGAACCTTACTCTCCTGTGCCTAGGGCTGCACAACCAATCAGAAGCTTGTTCTCCTGTGCCTAGGGCTACACAACCAATCAGAACCTTACTCTCCTGTGCCTAGGACTGCACAACCAATCAGAACCTTGTTCTCCTGTGCCTAGGGCTACACAACCAATCAGAACCTTGTTCTCCTGTGCCTAGGGCTACACTTTTTAGGCCTGCTGAACCCAAGGTAACAGATATATGGAGGCTGCCATATTCCTATTAAGCAATGCAGATTAATTGGCTGTCCTGCTGATTCCCTGACTTTTAGCCATAGCCCCTGAACAAGCATGCAGCAGATCAGATGTTTCTGACTAACATCTGAGAAGATTAGCTGCATGCTTGTTTCAGGTGTGCGATTTAGACACTGCTGCAGCCAAATAGACCAGCAGGGCTGCCAGGCAACTGGTATTGTTAAAAAGGAACAAATATGGCAGCCTCCATATCACTCTCACCTTAGGTTTATTTTAAAGAGAACCCGAGGTGGTTTCTAAGAATGATATCCGCACACAGAGGCTGGGTCTGCCTATACTGCCCAGCCTGTATTACTATGTAGTGTCCCCCCAGGCCCCCTCTGCGCTCTGCTATGCCCCCATAAATCACAGCCGCGCTGTCAACACGTAACGTGTCACAGCCGGCTGAGTTTACCTAAGTAGTGTCACTCTCGCCGCCTCCTGCATAGCTCCGGTTTCCGCCCGCGTCCCTTCCCTCCCCGCTGATTGGAGGGAAGGGAAGCGGGCGGGGACCGGAGCTATGCAGGAGGCGGGGGGAGAGCCGAAAGTGACAGTACAGAGGTAAACACAGCCCGCTGCATGTCAACAGCGCGGCTGTGATTTATGGGGACATAGCAGAGCGCAGGGGGAACTTAGGGGGGATTGAGATAGCAACAAAGGTACTGATATCATTCTTAGAACCCCACCTCGGGTTCTCTAGTCTCTGCTTCATTTCCAGGATGTCCACTCTACGGACTGAATTCAAAGGTAAAAACAGAATCTTAGTCAAACCTTTAGGTTGTCAATTCATTGCCGACAGAAACAAGAAGTCCCCAGTATCTGGCTCCAGTGGGGATCGCCTGATGCCAGATACATGTCCTTGTCGGTTATTTGAGCAGCTGGTCAAAAAAGCACAAACCTCTCCCTCCCCGCGCAGCATAAAATACTCAGCGAGCCTCCAGCGATGTCTTGCAGCATTCCTGTTGCTCCTAGGGGCTTTCCGTTGTCCTCTGTGCACGGAAGCCGGCACGTCACCTGTCCCGCGCCAGGTCACGTGACATACCAGGATCTGTGCACAGACACCAGAACCCGTTAGGAGCCCACTAGGAGCTACAAGAAGGCTGCAAGACATCGCTGGAAGCTCGCTGAGTATTTTACTCCCTGCAAACATCCCCGAAAACCCCCCACAACTAAGTCCCCATTATCCCCTCAGACAAGCCGGGACTTCCAGTTGCCGGGGTTCCAGATGACGGGGACTTTGCTGTAGCTACATACAGATGCTAGAATTTCAGCACCACAAACTAACATCGCTGAACTATCTAGCGCAAAGACATGATTGTGCAGATATCGGCGACCTCAACTTTGGCAATCCTAAAAAAAAAAGGTTTGTAGCATCGTTCCTCATGCATGCTTTTTTAGTATTTGGATTTCTATAAAATACAATTATAAGAGGGTGCATAAAAATGTCTTAGAGCTCACCTGAGCCATACAAAGCTACCTAAGGTAAGCCCAGAGGTGAGTTCATGCTGGATCCATATACCTCTGTGCATTGCCCGTTCCGCTCCACGTTCCCCTCCAATCTCTGTAATCACTCCTTGAAAATGTTGACTTTAAGAAGGAGACGGCTTGCTGCGATGTTCCCTCCTATCACCCCTCCCATTCCCTCTTCATCGATCCATTCACTCTACTTAAAAGGAGGAAATGGGCGGGTGATAGGAGGGAACCTTGCCACAAGCCCGCCCCTTCCTGTCTCATAGTATGACTTTAGGCAAAAGTCAGATTTTTCAAGAAGTGATTGAAGTACTATGTACAGCGCTACGGATAAAATCTGTGCTAACTGGGTATTAGAACAAGCCACACCCACCTTGGGAGGAATGTAGAACTCCAATACATGCCCGTCATTCTCGGTTTTGCGTAGGAGGAGCCTGCACTTCTGCCACTTGGGCCGGCTGCTGCTGTTCACCTCTTCCGCCACCATGAAGTTCAGCACCCCTTCCCGCTGCACGTCCCGCAGCTCGAGCCTGGGCGCCGGAGGCCGGCTCAGGCGCAGCTTCTCGAACCTGTGCGTCCATCGCTCCCCCCCAGCCCTGCCGGCCGAGGAATTGCAGTTGCTGTTGGCCCCAGTCTCGTCGGTGGGAGATTCCGCCGAGCTTCTCCACTGCAGGATCCCCCGGACGCTCCCCCGCACGCTGCGGCTGACGTTGCGCAGGGAGAAGCGCTTCTTCAGCCGCGGCTTGGCCGTGGTGGAGGAGGTGGAGACGTCCTCCGAGCTGTGGGACTGGCTACTAGACAGGCCGGAGGTGATCCCGGAGGAGTCCTGCCGTGGCCGAGTCTCCACCGGGGAGGCGAGGGAGGAGTCGCTGCAGGTCTCGGAGAGGTCTCTAGTGGAGGTTTGCGCTCCGGTAAACGGGGCAATGCTGCAGCGGGTGGGAGACGGCCCATCGGGAATATGAGTCTTGTTCACTTCAGTCTCGAAGTGCTCCACAAAATGCTCAGCGAACCGTCTTGAGAAGCTGGTCTCCGCCCCCGGCGTGGCGTACTGTGGATTCTCGGTGAGGAATACCCGGAAGCGGCGGGCGAAGTCCAGAGCAGCAGCATGGGCGTGAATCTCACAGAACTCCTTCCAGTTTGGAGAGGGAGAGGAGGACGAGGGTCCCTCCGTGGGTAGATTACCGTTCATTGTGGGGGCTCCAGCTGGATCAGCTGCTGAGAAGAAAAATGGAGAAGGGGGTGAGAATATGGCTTAAAAGGGGTCTAGTCACAAAAATAATTACATTTCACACTTAAAGGACAACTTTCAAAGTTAAAGCGGATCCGAGATGAAAAACAAGTAACTTGCCTATATAGCTTATCTAAAGTTTAGATAGTTTACACAGCAAATCTAGCTGCAAACAACTTTAATAGAATAAGAATATTTCTTCCTGTGATACAATGACAGCAGCCATGTTGTTTGTAAACATTACACAGAGGCAGGCTTATCTGCATCTTGAGCAAAGAAAACTAATCCCCCCTCCTCCTCCCTCCTCCCCTCTGCCTCTGAAATCTCTGGCTAGTAATACCTCCCCCTCCTCCTGCCCAGACTGAGCTCCCATGAGCCCTTGCTACTGTCTGAAAGTGCCTTGGCTCTCTGTAAACCTGTGGGCGTGGCTTGTTTAGTTTATAGGGAATTAGAGTATTAAAACAAAACCAAAAAAGTATTTGGCTTGAGGAATGCCCTATAAACAATAGGAAAGGAACACAATTATGCAAGGAGTAAAAGTTCACCTCGGATCCACTTTAACTAAAATTCTAAATGGCACTCATATTTCCAGTAATCACTAGCAAATAGCAATATAAAGGCTTTCTTTCCATCTTTTCATTTCTTAGGTGAAGAAAATATGACATCTAAAGCATGTAGGCATTACTAAGGAGGACTATGCTCAGCACATCCAGCATACAGAAACAATCTTCACTGGCTCTAATACTGTGACTGGAAGCTGTTCAGAATGATAGGAAGCAGAAATATAGCTTCAAATGTGTGTAATAATCATCAGCTGCAGCTCTGTGTGTTCCTGTCTCTCTCTCTTTCTCTCTGCCTTGCAGTGTAAACAGTTAACAGCCAGGTTGCAAACGCAGCACGTGGGTGTAATTACTTCCAGACACATTAAGAAATTCAAGGCAGCATTTTAAAGAAACCATATGGAGTGGCTTATAGAAGATATCAGGATAAACACTAGTGCGAACACAGGAATGTCTGTGTAACAGAGCTTGTAAAAATACTTCAAATACATACAGCAAAATAATCCTAGGTATGCCTGCGTAACAGTGTAACACATCTTGTTAAAATACTTCAAGTAGATACCAATGATTTTCTCTTATAGAGATCAGACATCCAGCAAATCTTTCAATCTTTGCCAGTTTTGGATACCATGGGGAAAGGGCCAGAACCACCGTCAGTATGTTATTGCTCTGCAATGCTCAGGCGGGGAGTGTTATGACACCAGAAAAAAAGTACAAGATGTTAAAGAATCTTTTTTTGAAAGTGTACCTGAAGTCTTCTATTAAAAAACCAAACCTTGTTACCTCAAAAGAGGAAAGCCTCTTAGTTGTGTCCCTGAGTGCATCCAAAGACGGCGGTTCAGTACTGCGCAGTACAGAGCCACCCGCTATCAGAAACACTCAGAGGCACAAGTGATTCCAAAGCCATCCATGTGCGTCCACAGACGGTGGTTCCATACTGCACATGTGCGAGCGTGAGCACAGTACGGAGCCACACGTCTTCACAAACACTCAGGGGCACAAGTGCTTTCAAAGCCTTCCGAGGGCTCCTGGAGGCGGCAAATTAAAACTGGGGAAAGTCTTGGAACATGGACACCGGATGAGGAGAGGGAAGGCTCTGCCCAGAGCCCCACCCTCCACATAGGTAAGTTTTTTTTTTAAATTTCACTGGGCTCCGTACTGCGCATGCGAAAGTGCACGAGAGAGGGCGCTCGCACAATATGTAGCACCCATGAGCACTAAGGCTCCCAAAGCCTCCCGCAGAGAGCTGTCTCCAACCCAGAGCCTTCCCTGTTCGTAGAGGAGTATCTGTTTTTGTTTTTTATTTATTGTACTTCAGACTTACTTCAACCTCCTTGGCGGTAATCCCGACCTCTGCTCGGGGTAGCTGCTGGAGGCTGTATGCAGAGCAATGCGCGCAGTGGGCGTTTCTACATACCTCCCGGGGATCCTGACGTCGGCTGCCATTCTTCTTCCTCTCCTCCGGGGCTCTGCTTTCTCCTGGTGAGATCGCCTGACGACAGCCGTCAATCTCACTTTAGAGTTGCAGCGCCACCCGGAGGATGGAGGCATAACTGCAGCGCTGGAAGCAGGGGGGTGAGTGATTGCTGGGATACAGATCTCCCTGGCAGCATGATTATTTTCCAGGTTTTAGGGTCTGAAAGGGTGCAAAAAAAATTGTACCGCTTTTAGACCCAAAATCCAAGGGGGCAAGGCCCGGTTCACATTAGCGTTCCCTGTCCGGATTTTCCGGATCGGATCCGGACCGCATACTGTACAAACGGAACGTACGTTCCGCATAGCAATGCAAAGTCTATGTGGACGTTCACATGCGTACGTTCCGTACAGTATGGAGCCGGACCAGATCCGGACACTTTTCCAACATGCGCTATTTTTTGGGTCCGGATCTCCGGCCCACGCACCCGGACCGGAGCCGGACCTGAGCCTGACAGCACCATCCGGTACACAGAAACCAATGGGAAACGGAAGGCACAGAACACACTGCCTACAAAAACCTGACGTTCTACCCCACTTCCTATGAGTATCCAAGCGGCCATTTCGGATGGGGACACATGGGCCAGGCATGTCTGGAGTGGAGCAGCAGTGACAGACGTGCTGGAGCTGTTTGGCAGAATGTCGGAGGTGGAGGTGAGGCCTACAGCGGAGGAACCTGATTCTACAGGTGCACCAGGTGCACCTTCTGCTGACCGTACGGTTCTGATCAGGTCCTGATCCGATCAGGATCCGGTCCGTTTACTTGCCAAAACGCAAGTGTGAACGGGGCCTTAAAGGACAACTGAGGTGACATGATGACATAGGCATGTGTATGTACAGTGCAAAGCACACAAATAATTAGGCTGTTTTTTTCTTTCTCTGCCTGAAAGAGTTAAAAATCAGGTATGCAAGTGACAGTTTCTGTCTGGGTCGGATCTGGGTCGGACTGAGTTAAGCTGCCCATACACCTAACGATTTTGCCGCCGATATACAGCAGATTTGATCACTATGATCGAATCTGCTGTGAAATCGTTGCGCAAACGCTGACAGAACGATCGATTTCCGTCCAAAATCAATAGTTCCCGTCGACTCCCATCGATCCGTCCGTGCGGAAGATTTCCCTCGATCGCCGGCGGGTCGGGAGTGCGTCGATAGCGGCAATACATTACCTGCTGCGGCCGGCGCGACTCCCCCTCTATCCCCGCAGCTTCTTCTCCTCGCTGGGTTCCGGACCGGCTGCTGCTTCATTGAACTTCCTGTCCCGGCAGGAAGTTTAATGAAACAGCAGCCGGTCCGGAACCCAGAGATGAGAAGAAGCTGCGGGGATAGCGGGGGAGTCGCGCCGGCCGGAGGAGGTAATGTATGGAAGGGGGGGCAGCACCACCACAGATTGTGATCTGTTTCATGCTGAAATCGATTCACAATCTGTTTGCAGTAAAGGCAGCCATACGATCTCTCTCTGATCAGATTCGATCAGAGAGGGATCTATCTGTTGGTCGAATCTGATGGCAAATCGACCAGAGTATGGCTACCTTTAGACTATGGCATAAGCCTCACTGATAAGGAATTACAGCCACAAAACACTTTCCGTTCCGTAAATGGCTTATCAGAGCAGGAAAGAGATAAAATAAAAAGGTCAATAGTTCATAGATTTTAGCTGTGGCATACTTCAATGAAGGTGTCATTCAGCAGAGACAATGAAACAGTAACAACTTAAAAACTAGATTTAAATATAAAATAAAACTGGGATTTCTAAAAAAAAAAAAAAAAAAAAAAAAAAAGTCTTTTGTAGTAAAAGAAGGATAGATACAATTGCTTTTCTCATCAGGTTATTTTCACCTCGGATGTCTTGAATGCCAGTCTAGAGGTGGCTGAACCACTGAAACACATACTCCCATATACTGAAAATAATAAGAATAAAATATTCATAATATATATGGAAGACAACAGATGGTCAGCCTTGGTGGAGTCCTGATGATGAGTCACCGGTTAATCGGCTTGTTCATTGATGCTAATCCGTGTGTAGAGCGATACTACAGATTATTAGCTGCTGTTTGTAAACAACTCTTTCACTTTCAGCATAAACTTGCGCGGCCGGCTCAGCCCTTGCCAAAAAAGCATTAGAGGCCAATTACAGGACAGGATAACACCGTGTGCCAAGTATAGCATCCTGCAGAGCATCTGCCCAGCCAATGAGCCGCTGTCACACAAGCCCAAATACTCAGGAAAACAGGAAGGGATAACACCGTGTGCCAAGTATAGCATCCTGCAGAGCATCTGCCCAGCCAATGAGCCGCTGTCACACAAGCCCAAATACTCAGGAAAACAGGAAGGGATAACACCGTGTGCCAAGTATAGCATCCTGCAGAGCATCTGCCCAGCCAATGAGCTGCTGTCACACAAGCCCAAATACTCAGAAAAACTGGACAAGATCACACAGTGTGTTAAGTACAGCACCCTGCAGAGCATCTGCCCAGAGAATGAGCTGCTGCCACACAAGCCCAAATACTCAGGAAAACAGTATGGGATAACACCGTGTGCCAAGTACAGCACCCTGCAGAGCATCTGCCTAGAGAATGAGCTGCTGTCACACAAGCCCAAATACTCAGGAAAACAGGATGGGATAACACTGTGTGCCAAGTACAGCACCCTGCAGAGCATCTGTCCAGAGAATGAGCTGCTGTCACACAAGCCCAAATACTCAGGAAAACCGGACAAGATCACACCGTGTGCCAAGTACAGCATCCTGCAGAGCATCTGCCCAGCCAATGAGCTGCTGTCACACAAGCCCAAATACTCAGGAAAACCGGACAAGATCACACCGTGTGCCAAGTATAGCATCATGCAGAGCATCTGCCCAGCCAATGAGCTGCTGTCACACAAGCCCAAATACTCAGGAAAACCGGACAAGATTACACCGTGTGCCAAGTATAGCATCATGCAGAGCATCTGCCCAGAGAATGAGCTGCTGCCACACAAGCCCAAATACTCAGGAAAACAGGATGGGATAACGCTGTGTGCCAAGTACAGCACCCTGCAGAGCATCTGCCCAGAGAATGAGCTGCTGTCACACAAGCCCAAATACTCAGGAAAACAGGATGGGATAACACCGTGTGCCAAGTACAACACCCTGCAGAGCATCTGCCCAGAGAATGAGCTGCTGTCACACAAGCCCAAATACTCAGGAAAACCGGACAAGATCACACCGTGTGCCAAGTACAGCATCCTGCAGAGCATCTGCCCAGCCAATGAGCTGCTGTCACACAAGCCCAAATACTCAGGAAAACCGGACAAGATCACACCGTGTGCCAAGTATAGCATCATGCAGAGCATCTGCCCAGCCAATGAGCTGCTGTCACACAAGCCCAAATACTCAGGAAAACCGGACAAGATTACACCGTGTGCCAAGTATAGCATCATGCAGAGCATCTGCCCAGAGAATGAGCTGCTGTCACACAAGCCCAAATACTCAGGAAAACCGGACAAGATTACACCGTGTGCCAAGTATAGCATCATGCAGAGCATCTGCCCAGAGAATGAGCTGCTGTCACACAAGCCCAAATACTCAGGAAAACAGGAAGGGATAACACCGTGTGCCAAGTATAGCATCCTGCAGAACATCTGCCCAGCCAATGAGCCGCTGTCACGCAAGCCCAAATACTCAGAAACCGGACAAGATCACCCCGTGTGCCAAGTACAGCATCCTGCAGAGCATCTGCCCAGCCAATAAGCTGCTGTCACACAAGCCCAAATTCAGATTATGCAAAAACTAGGACAGGAAGGCTGTAAAGCACAAGTAGGAGTTTTCACACAAAACAAGCAAATACATAGCAATAGTTAGGCACAACTTGTGGTTTACCACAGTGACCTAAAACCACCCTCCAGTATTGTTAAAAAGGAAATAAATATGGCGGCCTCCATATTCCTCTCACCTCAAATGTCCTTTAACCTCCTTGCCGGTCTAAAAAATCCGGCAAGGAGGCAGCGCCGCACTTTTTTTTAATTTTTTTTTTTTCTAAATCATGTAGCGAGCCCAGGGCTCGCTACATGATAGCCGCTAAGCGGCGGCATCCCACCACCCACTCCGATCGCCTTCGGCGATCAGAGTATGCAGGGAATCCCGTTGAGAACGGGATTTCCTGCAGGGGTTCCCCGGTCGCCATGGCGACCGGACGGTATGATGTCACCGACGTCAGAGGGAACTCCGATCCGCCCCTTAGCGCTGCCTGGCACTGATTGGCCAGGCTGCGCAGGGGTCTGGGGCGGGGGGGGGGGGGGGCGGCTCGGCGCGGCGGGTAGCGGCGAATCGGCGGCGATCGCGTACTACACGCAGCTAGAAAAGTGCTAGCTGCGTGTAGGGGAAAAAAAATTATGCAAATCGGCCCAGCGGGGCCTGAGAAATCCTCCTGCGCAGGTTACCCCGAGCTGAGCTCGGGATAACCGGCAAGGAGGTTAAAGGGAACCTAAACTGAGAAGGATATGGATTTTTCCTTTTAAAATACCAGTTGCCTGACTCTCCTGCTGATCCTGTGTCCCTAATACTTTTAGCCACAGCCCCTGAACAAGCATGCAGATCAGGTGCTCTGACTGAAGTCAGACTGGATTAGCTGCATGCATGTTTCAGGTGTGTGAGTCAGCCACTACTGCAGCCAAAGAAATCAGCAGGACAGCCAAGCAAATGGTATTATTTAAAAGGAAACATCCATATCCCTCTCAGTTAAAGCAGATTCCAGATGAAAACTAACTTTAACAAGTAACTTGTCTATATATCTTATCTAAAGTTTAGATAGTTTACACAGCAATTCTAGCTGCAAACAGCTTCAATAGAAAATGATTATTTCTTCCTGTGATACAATGACAACAGCCATGTTGTTTGTAAACATTACACAGAGGCAGGCTTATCTGCATCTTCTGTGAAAAAAAAACTAACCCTCCCTCCTCCCCTCTGCCTCTGAAATCTCTGGCTAGTAATACCTCCTCCTCCTGCCCAGACTGAGATCCCGTGAGCCCTTGCTACTGCCAAAAACTATAGGGAATTGGAGTATTAAAACAAAAAAAAAAGTATTTGGCTTGAGGAATCCCCTATAAACCATAGGAAAGGGACACAATTATGCAACGAGTAAAAGTTCATCTTTTTCTATGTCTGCTTCCATGAAAGCAGGAAGTAGACACACTGCAGATGTATTGCAGGATTCGTATCAGCTTTAACAAAGAAATGTTTTTCTGTAAAGGTCATTATGCTGTTGCTTATCTTTTACAACAGAGAGGAAGTTCTCTGAGTTCAGGTCCGCTTTAAGTTGGCCGTACATCTCTCATCTTGGCTGCTGATGAACCCCCCGGTTCAAATAATTCGATATTATCAAAATGGATGAAAACCAATGCCGCCGAGAGCATGCCCGATCGGCACGGCAACTCATTTCAGGCCGAAAATGGTCACATGTATCCACTGGACATGTTGGAAAATCTCGGGGCGACATGCTCCATTATGGTGGCCATACATGGTACAATTTTTTCATAAAATCTTCCCATTTCTATGTAATATAAAGGGAACTGCATAAATTATCCTTTCAGTATATTCACTTAATTTACCCTTATAGTACATAGAAATGATAAGATTGTATGAAAAAAATTGTACCATGTATGGCCACCATTAGGTGCAGCGGACTGGTGAAGTATTATGCAAGGGCTCCGGAGAGGCAGATTTAACATTTGGGGGGACTTGGCCAAGCGCGACGAGGCCGACTCCTGAAAGATTTCATGCTGAAAACGATCAGGGATCGGCCTGCAGTTAATGGCAACCAGCAGATCTCGCTCTGATCAGATTCGATCACAGAGAGATCTGTCTCTTGGGTCGATTGGCTGCCAAAATCACGTAATGTATGGCCTGCTTTGGAATACTGGAGAAATAGATCATTGCTACTCACTATTGATCCGCACCAGATTTATCTACAGGGATTTTAGTTAGCAGAGACTCGACCCCATTTTGCAAAGGGCCAATCATACCATATTCTGAAGCAAATGATTCATTTACCAACAGCTTTATTCATTAAAATATGTTTAAAGTGACCGGGCGCCTCCTACTCACTTTAAACATAGTTGTTTTTCCTCATATATATACCCTGTATCGAGGGTGATCCAGTCGAGTTTCTCGACGAAAAAGATTGTTATGTCAGGAGCAGCGATCGCCTTGGAAACAAAAGGCCGAGTGGGGACGGTTTTTCTCCACCTGCGAATACGAGTGGTTGCCTTGCTGCAACCCACTTTTGTGAGTATATACTCAAATTGCTTTTCTTATACCCATACCAACTAACGATATTGCACCAGATTGGGCTCCCGGACCTGTTTGTGTTTTTCCTTCACTACTCTACTATTAATTAAAATGGATACGAGATAAACTTTTACTCATTGCATAATTGTGTTCCTTTCCTATTGTTTATAGGGCATTCCTCAAGCCAAATACTTGTTTTGTTTTAATACTCTAATTCCCTATAAACTAAACAAGCCATGCCCACAGGTTTTCAGAGAGCCTTGGCAGTAGCAAGGGCTCATGGGAGCTCAGTCTGGGCAGGAGGAGGGGGAGGTGTTACCAGCCAGAGATTTGAGAGGCAGAGGGGAGGAGGAGGGGGGATTAGGTTTTTTCACAGGCTGAGTGCTCAAGACGCAGATAAGCCTGCCTGTGTGTAATGTTTACAAACAACATGGCTACTGTCATTGTATCACAGGAAGAAATCATCATATTCTATTAAAGCTGTTGGCAGCTAGATTTGCTGTGTAAACTATCTAAACTTTAGATAAGATATATAGACAAGTTACTTGTTATAGTTAGTTTTTCATCTCAGATTCGTTTTAAGCTCAGAAGGTGAAGTCTTGCAAGACATAATTCACAGCATTAGGTCTATCTTGTGCAATTTTTACCTGTTTCTGTAAGCCAAATCACTCCCAGTTCCTGAAACATGCCAGAATGACAGCAATGTGTAGCGTTATAAAGCCATATTAACTACTGTGTATGAAGTCATGCTCCCAAGTTGACTAATAGCATAAATCACTACTATAAACACCACGTGCAAATATATAATTTCATAGTTCACATTTTTAAGACATACCAGTAACTATTCTAAATAGACTTTTCATCTGGACGAAATGTAGCCTTAAAAAGGACCACTACCTCCAATAATTGTTACATTTAAAATACATGAAAATACATCAACAAGTACATTTCTCCCAGAATAAAATGTGCTATAAATTACATTTCTCCTATGTTGCAGTCACTTACAGTAGGTAGTCGAATTCTGACAGAACTGACAGATTTTGGGACTAGCTCATCAAAAGTACTAAAGGCTCATACACACATCAGACCATAGTCTTTGGAAAATGAAAGATCACAGACCAATCTTACCACCCTTCATGTAGTATGAGAGCCATACTCTACACAGTCTTTTCTATGGAGCTGAACTCCACATCAGAAAAAAATCTTTGCAAGATGCTGAACACACAGATGCTGTACAGACACAAAAGATCAGTATCTGCAAAAGATCTGTTCCTGCCAAAAATCCATTCCTGCAAATTGCAATGAAAGTCTATGAGATCTGCAGATCATCATACACACATGATTTAACTGACATTCATCTGCAGATCAAGCAATCATCTGCAGATCTGAAAATCCATCCTGGTGGATCTGATCTGCAGATGAATGTCAGTTAAATCATGTGTGTATGATGATCTGCAGATCTCATAGACTATCATTGCAATTTGCAGGAATGGATTTTTGGCAGGAACAGATCTTTTGCAGATACTGATCTTTTGTGTCTGTACAGCATCTGTGTGTTCAGCATCTTGCAAAGATTTTTTTCTGATGTGGAGTTCAGCTCCATAGAAAAGACTGTGTAGAGTATGGCTCTATTACTACATGGAAGGGGGTAAAATTGGTCTGTGATCTTTCATTTTCCAAAGACTATGGTCTGATGTGTGTATGAGCCTTTAGTAAGCAGCAGTTGCTTAGTCCAACTGCCAGAATAGTTTGCAAACAGGCAGTGGGCTGCATTTTTTGGATACATCCTTTCCAGGGAGTGCTTTTGTAAAGAATAAATAAAATACTGAGAATCCCCCATGAAGAGATGGACTAGTCGAAACACTGTCGGTTCTGTCCGATTTCTACTAACTGCTGTAAGTGACAGCAACACAGGAGAAAAGTAATTTATAGCTCATTTTACTCTGGAAGAAACATGCTTCTTATGTGTTTACATGTATTTCAATTTTTAATAGTGAAATTTTCATAGTGGTCCTTTAAGCAAGGAGAGGAATATACAGCAGAACTTTAAAATTGAAAAGATGTTAATACATAAAAAGTAAAAAAAGACAAAACTGGAGATGGGTAAAAGATTTACCTCTTGGCATCCCTTTTGACTCTCCCCATCCTGCTCCTGTCCCTCTGTGCACAGGGCCCCCAGGCTGCGGCCCTTGGCTGTGTGCAGCTCTCCTGGGTTGTGGACCCAGCCTTTCTGCCTGACCACTCACAACGTGAAATAAAGTCCTCTGTGTCAGGCCAGTCTCAGGTGAGTTTATAACTTCAGATCGCGTTAGGGACAAAATGAGGAAAGGTGGAAATACAGGTGATGAGACCGATGCTACAGTCTTATGGGGTTAAGGCAAGCTTCGGGGTTTCCTGCGTCTTTCCAAGATGGTGGGTTTCTGATTGGAGCTCCCACTAACAGTGTCCGACTAACGGGTGGGTTCCAGAAAAACAGTAATCTGTAGGCTTCCGATGGGGCCTCTGAGACAGTAGTTGGTGTAGTCTTATGATAGCGACAAACTCCTGAAAGTTATCTTTAGCGACAGTAATGGGATTTCTGTGTGGCAGATGGGTGAGGAACAAACAGGAGCCCCCAGTTACAGTAATGCTTGCAGCCTTGTGATGTGAAGCTTCTCTGAGAGTCAGTTTCACTGATGATAGCACTACGAAAGGACTGCAGTGACAGTGACGGATGGTATTCTATGTGACAGTGATAGGTGAGCGTCTATTAAGAGGCTTCTGCGACAGTGAAAGGTGAACTCCTACATGGGGGCCCTTTTCAGAGCGAAGGGAAGGCTACTGTGACAATAAGGAAAGTAAGGCAGCTATTCACTTGCGACAGTGATTTGTGTGCTCCTGTCTGGGGCCACAGTGACAGCAATTCCGTGGCTTCCGTTAGAGCTCCCAGGGACAGCAATGTCTTGGCTTCTTAGCAGACTCCTTGGTTACAATTATGTAGGTTCTTCTTAGTAACAGTAGTGTTAGTGGGCAGGCCCCTGCTGGGATCCCTTCATGAGAGCTAGCTCTCAGGCAGCCTTTCTGTGACAGCGCTCGAAGATGGAAGTCGCCTGATAGCACCCTTAGTGCTACTTATCTTCCAGCAGGCTTATCATTGGCAATGATAGACCACCAGTGATGTGGTACAGCAGATGATGCCAGCCTCCTGACAGGGCTTCTCAGTGATGCCTGGGTCCCTGGGGACAATGTTGGCTCTTCAAAGATGACAGCCTTCTGACAGGGCCCCTTACTAATGTCTGGATCCTGCAGGCCTCCTCAGTGACAACGATGGGTCTCCAATGATGACAGTCTACAGACAGGGCCCCTTAGTTATGTCTGACAGGGCTCCTCACGCCTTCTCAGTGACAACGATGGGTCTCCAGTGATGACAGGCTTCTGACCGGGCCCCTTACTGATGTCTGGATCCCACAGGCCTCCTCGGTGACAACAGTCAACTAGCAGGGCCCCTATGTCTGACAGGGCCCCTCACTAATGTCTGACAGGCGCCCCTGTGATGTCGGACAGGGCCTCTCACTAATGGTTGACAGGCCCCCTCTGTCTGACAGGGCCCCTCACGAATGGCTGACAGGCCCCTCAGTGATGTCTGACAGGCCCCCTCAGTCTGAAAGGGCCCCTCGCTAATGTCTGACAGGCCCCCCCTGTGATGTCTGACAGGGCCCGAGTGATGTCTGACAGGCCCCCTCAGTCTGACAGGGCCCCTCACTAATGTCTGACAGGCCCCCCTGTGATGTCTGACAGGCCCCCCAGTGATGCCTGACAGGGCCCGAGTGATGTCTGACAGGCCCCCTCTGTCTGACAGGGCCCCTCACTAATGGCTGACAGGGCCCTCAGTGCTGCCCGGCTCCTCTAGGCCTCCTGGTGACAGTGACGGCTCCCCAGTGATGCCAGCCTTTCCTCAGAGGCCTGGGGGTGTGAGGCAGGCAGCAGCCCTCCTCAGTGGCCAGGAAGACGAGACTCGGTATCCTCAGTGACAGCAGCAGTGGGCCCCCAGGGATGCCAGCCTCCTGACAGGGCCCCTCAGTGATGTGTGGCCCCCAGCAGGCCTCCTCAGCCCCAGTGACGGCAGCAGGCTCCTCTCGGGCCCCCCTCGCTGGCCTCCTCTCGGCTCTCTCGGCTCCGCAGTCTAACACGCACGGCCCGTTCCCTGACTCGGTGCAGTCGCGTCCCTGGGGCTGCGGCCTCGCCACTACTACGCATGCGCACTCTGCGTGACGACACCACTAGCACCAGCGAGGAGGCATGTAAACAAAGCAAGAGCGTCTCAGCGCTACCATAGAGACGAGGCGGCGGAGGAGGGAGGGGCCAATAGCCGTCAGCGAGAAACTCTAGCGCCACACAAGCGAGCGGTGGCCAAGCCGAGAACTGCAGCTATCATGGAAAAGCTCACCACATTTATCAGCATAGGGCTGACGGGGATTATAGCCTGTCATATACATTGGCAGACTGTCTCCCGTCGCCAGTAGTTCCAAAAGGCTGCCTGAGGAGTAAAGGTGGCCATACACTCGTTAGATTAGCAGCAGATAGATCATCACATAGATTCTTGATCTATCTGATGTGTTCAGGAACATTTTTTTCTAGGAACAGATTTCTAATAGATTTCAGTTTGAAATCTATTGAAAATCGATCTGATGGCATTTTTTTGCCATCACATTAGTTTTAGGGATTGGGTAGGTAGTGCTGCAAAAGCGCTCCTAGTGTGGGTCCCAGTCCTACTGGATACTGCAAAATCAGTGCTGAGGGGCAGAATAGGGGGCAAAACTAATTACCAGAATACTAGTCACTATATATCATACATCAAATGTGGCCCAATAATATTGCAACAGCGCAAAATGGCACTGGAAAATTTAGGCGCCGCCATAGGCAGTAATGTGAATTAAGGCTATAGCGGAGCTCAGACAGTAATGTGGGCAGTCAAAAGACGGGCCCCAGGTAAGTTAAACTAATTTTGGTACTTATCCGTTAGCCGGGCGCATCCGGCAGGTGGCGCTAATTACTATTCCCCCTCCAGGCCGACATGGATAGTAGGGAAAGATGTAACTCTGGTGGACTTTTGTCGCCACCTAGAGGATGCGCCCGGCTAACGGATAAGTACCCTAATTTTTTTATTTTCACTTTAGATTTCCTTTAAGAGTCCTGCATGCATTATCTCGAGTTAGATAATGCTTATCAGGGCATCTTCTAACCGCATATGTCGTTTTTCTGCCTAATGCAGCTATGCAGAGCGGCAAAGGGAGCTTCTTTATATTTACCTTTTCTGGGACGGGTGCATCAGCGTCGCCTCTTCATCCACTCTTAGCGCTGCACTCCCAGCATCCTCTTCTGAGTTCCGATCACGTGATGTGACATGTGATCGGAACCCAGGGGATGGTGTAAGCTGCAATGCTGACACCATCCCCTGACACCATCCCCTTGGTCTCAATCATGTCACATCTGATCGGAACTCAGAAGAGGATGTCGGCATTGCAGTGCCGTGAGTGCAGGAGAAGTCAATCCAGCCATCCGGACAGGTAACTACCATGTTTCCCCAAATATAAGACACTGTCTTATATTCTTTTGGGGGACAAAATATGTGCTAGGACTTATTTTTGGTAGTCAGCACTGTGACCCATCTCCACACAGGAATGTGACCGTTATAATCAATGTGTGTGCGCATGCTAATGCGTCCCTGGCACACATTGATTGTGACAGAGGGGGGCGCGGTCACATTCCTGTGCGGAGATGTGTCGCAGCGCCGACATGCTATGATACCGGAGTCAGTATACGCCAGGGGGATGCAGCTACAAGGGAGGTGCGGTAAGAGACTGCACACCTCCCCATACGCATAGCATCCCACAGGTAGGGCTTATTTTTGGGGGAGGTCTTATTATAGAGGAAACACTGTATGACAGCTCCCTGCAATGCTCTGCATACCCTTCCAGGAAGGCACACTTCACCAGCGGCAGAAAAAAAAAATTGTCCCTGCAGCGCACATATAGTTTTACTATATGTGGCTGCTAAAGAGTTAAAGCGGAACTGAAGATATTATTAAAACAAACGTTTTCACTTACCTAGGGCCAGGGGTGCCTCTAGTCATTTTGTCACTCCAGGCAAGAAAACCTGTGGCGCCCCCCCCCCCCCAGCCCCTCCCCCCAGGAAAATAATCATAATGCAGCATCGTTTCACCAGAAAATAATCATAATGCGGCAGTGTTTCATCAGAAAATAATAGTAATTATCGTAATTCAGAATCGTAATTCACCAGAAAATAATCGTAATGTGGCAGTGTTTCACCAGAAAATACACTTATTGCAGCAGCAGTTCACCGGAAAATATTCCTAAGGTGGCAGCGTTTCACCAGAAAATACACTTATTGCAGCAGCATTTCACCAGAAATTAATCATAGGGCAGCAGTGTTTCACCAGAAAATAATCGTAATGGGGCAGCGTTGTCAGAAAATAATCGTAATGCGGAAGCGTTTCACCAGAAAATACACGTAATCCGAGCAGAGGGAAAGAGTAGAGAGGGAGAGGCAGCATAAGATGTAAGAGGGGGGTAGAGGAACAGAGAGGGGGAGGGATAGACGGCATAAGATGGAAGAGGGTGCAGAGAAACAGAGGGGAGAGGGAGAGACAGCATAAGATGGAAGAGAGTGCAGAGGAACAGAGAGGGGTAGAGACAGCATAAGATGGAAGAGGGGGCAGAGGAACAGAGAGGGGAGAGGGAGAGACAGCACAGCACTAAAGCACAGGTTTACAGCTTTACCAGCCTACAGCCTAACCAGCTTTCAAAGAAAACTCTAGTATCAAAAGAGCAGGGCACATTCTAGCAGTTATACCAGTACCCGGGAGTCTGCACACAGGACAGGAAGTGTTCTTAGCAGCCTGCCTGCATACCTTCTCTTCTGCCTGTGCATGCAGCTTATCATCTCTGGAGTAGTGTTGGGCGAACAGTGTTCGCCACTGTTCGGGTTCTGCAGAACATCACCCTGTTCGGGTGATGTTCGAGTTCGGCCGAACACCTGACGGTGCTCGGCCAAACCGTTCGGCCACATGGCCGAACTAAGAGCGCATGGCCGAACGTTCCCCGAACGTTCGGCTAGCGCTGTGATTGGCCGAACGGGTCACGTGGTTCGGGCCCGAACGCGCTCTGATTGGCCGAACGGTCACGTGGTTCGGGTAAATAAATACCCGAACCACGTCATATCTCCGCCATTTGTCTGTGGGTTTAGCTTTGGGTAGGCAGGCAGGGTAGTTCGCTCTCCAGCCACGCTAGCCAGGGTCCCCCCCCAGTCATTGTGTGTCGCTGCTGGGAACAGTAGTACACCGCTCGCTCAGCCACACTATATATAGCATTGTTTACTGCCACTGTGTACCTCGCTCAGCCACGCTATATATAGCATTGTGTTTTCTGACACTCTGTGTACACGGCTCAGCCTGACTATATAGCATTGTGTGTACTGCCACTGTGTACCTCGCTCAGCCACGCTATATATAGCATTGTGTTTACTGCCACTCTGTGTACACGGCTCAGCCAGACTATATAGCATTGTGTGTACTGCCACTGTGCACCTCGCTCAGCCACGCTATATATAGCATTGTGTTTACTGCCACTCTGTGTACACGGCTCAGCCAGACTATATAGCATTGTGTGTACTGCCACTCTGTGTACACGGCTCAGCCAGACTATATAGCATTGTGTGTACTGCCACTCTGTGTACACCGCTCAGCCAGACTATATAGCATTGTGTGTACTGCCACTCTGTGTACACGGCTCAGCCTGACTATATAGCATTGTGTGTACTGCCACTGTGCACCTCGCTCAGCCACGCTATATATAGCATTGTGTTTACTGCCACTCTGTGTACACCGCTCAGCCAGACTATATAGCATTGTGTGTACTGCCACTCTGTGTACATGGCTCAGCCAGACTATATAGCATTGTGTGTACTGCCACTGTGCACCTCGCTCAGCCACGCTATATATAGCATTGTGTTTACTGCCACTCTGTGTACACCGCTCAGCCAGACTATATACCATTGTTTACTGACACTCTGTGTACACCGCTCAGCCAGACTATATACCATTGTTTACTGACACTCTGTGTACACGGCTCAGCCTGACTATATAGCATTGTGTGTACTGCCACTGTGCACCTCGCTCAGCCACGCTATATATAGCATTGTGTTTTCTGACACTCTGTGTACACGGCTTAGCCTGACTATATAGCATTGTGTGTACTGCCACTGTGCACCTCGCTCAGCCACGCTATATATAGCATTGTGTTTACTGCCACTCTGTGTACACGGCTCAGCCTGACTATATAGCATTGTGTGTACTGCCACTCTGTGTACACCGCTCAGCCAGACTATATAGCATTGTGTGTACTGCCACTCTGTGTACACGGCTCAGCCAGACTATATAGCATTGTGTTTACTTCCACTCTGTGTCTGCTGGGCCTGGGAACAGTAGTACACCGCTCACCCGCCACTGTATAGCATTGTGCTCTGTGTCGCTGCTGGGAATAGTGGTACACCGCTCACCCGCCACTGTATAGCATTGTGCTCTGTGTCGCTGCTGGGAATAGTGGTACTGTATAGCATTTCTGTACTGCCACTGTACTGCTGCCAGTCAGCGTGTACTGTAAGGATAAGTGAAATGAGGAAGAAATCCGGTGAAAGAGGAAGGGGCAAGGGAAGAGGTGTTTCCCCTGACGGTTCACGTACAGGCCACAGGGGAGCACCCAAGAAAACCCACTCAATACCGCCCATGTTGTCCAGGACAACAACCCTCACAGATCCAAAAGAACAGGACCAGATAATTACTTGGATGACCTCTCAAGCGTCCAGCAGTGGGTTAAGCAGCACCAGCACATCACGCACGAGGTCCGAGTCCTCAGCCAGTTACAAGGAGCCAGTGGGCACAAAGCTGACATAACCGGCAGCGACACCACGCACACAACTGCCAGATAACCAGTCCGATGAATTACCTCAGGACACAATGGGGTATTCGCAGGAGCTATTCCCAGCCCAACAAACTTCCACCTTTCAAAGGTCAATGGAGGAACAGCCAGAAATGTTGTGCCCGGATTCACAACCATTAACTGTGGGAAATGCACCGCGCACTGAAATACAAGGCGAGTCCGAGGAGGACTCGGAAACCCAAATCCCAGAGCAAGTTGGGCAGGAGGGGTTGCAATTGCAGGAGGTCGGCCGACAAGATCTGGAAGACGACGTTGGAGTGAGCTGCGCAGAGGTTGTTCTGGGGAGCTCTACTCCACGGCGGCGGCCCCCCACAATGACATATGACGAGTTTGAGGAGATGGAAGAGGAGGGTATGGACAATGTGGACAGAGACCCAGATTTTGTTTGTGAACGAGAACATCGCCGTCGTAGCAGCAGCACAGATGAGTCTGTTGAAGAACCCACTGCTGCACGAGTTCGCCTTGTACCACAAGGTAGGTGGCGTGCAATTTCAGGCACCACAAGCGTGGAAGTTCAAGTGAGAGGCAAAAGAGGAGCAAACAGAAATCGCCAGCAAGGCAGGTGCTCCAAAGTCTGGGCTTTCTTTGAAGACTGCACTGAGGATGTTACCATGGCGATTTGCAAGGTGTGCAAGACCCGCCTGAGCAGGGGGAAAAGTATTAACAACCTCTCCACCACCAGCATGAGCCGCCACATGCTATCCAAACATCCCACTCTGTGGGCAAACTCGGCAGGACAGGGTACCAGCAACACTGCCTCCCTTGGGTTCACCAGACTCACCACCAGACCCGCCTCAGCAGCAGCAGTAGCCCAGCCATTGCGTGGTTCACAACATTCACAAACATCAGACGACGCTGACACTGTCACTTTCCGGAGTAGTGCTCTTGAGGTCTCCCAGTGTTCATCAAACACAACAACCAACAGCCCTTCCGTGTGCAGCACTACGGTTCAGTTGTCTGTGTCGGAGATGTTTGAGCGCAAGAGGAAATTGCTAGAAAATGACCCCCGGGCCGTGGCAGTAACAGCCAGCATAGCCAAGCTTCTGGCCTGCGAAATGCTGCCATATCGAGTGGTGGAGACAAACAGCTTCAAGGGCATGATGTCAGTGGCCATCCCACGTTACGTGGTTCCCAGCCGCTACCACTTTGCGCGCTCTGCAGTGCCTGAGTTGCATGAGCACGTGGTCAGCAAAATAACCCGAAGCTTGAAGAATGCCGTTGCCTGCAAGGTTCACCTCACCACTGACACCTGGACGAGTGCGTTCGGCCATGGTCGATACATCTCCCTTACCGCGCACTGGGTGAACCTTGTGGAGCCTGGCAGGATTCCTCACCTGCTACGGCGCGGGTGTTGCCCACGCCGCAAACAGCTGCACCGCCGTCCCTCCCACTGGATAACAACAGCAGCACCTACCTCTCTGACTCCTTCTCCTCCAACGCATCTCAAAGCTGTACCTCATCCGGAAACGCTAACCCAGCAGCAGTAGGATCGTGGAAGCAGTGCAGCACAGCTGTTGGCATGCGTCAGCAAGCGTTGCTGAAGCTGATCTGCCTTGGGGATAAGCAGCACACAGGGGAGGAAATTTGGAAGGGAATAAAGGAACAGACGGATTTTTGGCTGGCACCGCTGGACCTGAAACCGGGCATGGTTGTGTGTGATAATGGGAGTAATCTCATTCGCGCTTTAAGGTTGGCTAAGCTGACACACATCCCTTGCCTGGCGCACGTGATGAACCTAGTAGTTCAGCGGTTCCTGAGGACATACCCAGGCGTGGCCGATCTTCTGTTGAAGGTGCGTCGAGTGGCCAAACATTGTAGAAATTCCAGTACTGCTTCGGGGGCACTCGCCAAGATGCAGGAGCGCTTCAATCTCCCCCACCATCACTTGCTGTGTGATGTCCCTACGCGCTGGAATTCTACGCTGCACATGCTAGCACGCTTTTGCGAGCAGAAGAGTGCAGTGGTCCAGTACATGACGGCGCAGTACCGAGGCGCATCCGGACAGCTGCCAAGCTTCTGTGGATCCGATTGGGCCAACATGTTGGACCTCTGCCAAGTCCTCCAAAATTTTGAGCAATCCACGTTGCTTGTGAGCAGTGACAACTCTTCAGTCAGCATTACCATACCACTGCTGTGTTTACTGAAGAGGTCAATGTTGAAAATCAAGGAAACAGCTGTCATGATGCAACTGGGGGAATCTGAAGGAGAAAACGATCAGCGTGATGGTACCAACATCAGGCCATCCGCCTCAGGGAACGCTGGCCCCAGCAGCTATGACGAAGAAGAGGAGGAGGAACAGCTGGAGTTGGAGCAGGAATTTCCTGCCACCACTGACGAGGGCCAGAGCGGTGCACGTTGGACTTCCACAATTCAGCGCGAATGGTCAGCAGAAGCAGACCAGGAGGAAGGTGACGACTATGATGCATCACAACAACTATCACAACGCTCACAAGAGGATGATGAGGATTCTGGTAGGACTCTGGCACACATGGCTCAATTCATGCTAGACTGCATTGAACGCGACCCACGCATTGTGCGCATTCTGGACAACACCAATTACTGGGTTTATACCCTTCTGGATCCACGGTACAAACACAATGTTCCAAAACTGCTTGAAGAAAGAGTCAGACAGGTCAAAATGGAAGAATACCAGCAGGCCCTTGTGGAGACTTTAGAGAGGAGATTGACATCCTCCCCCTCCTCTAGCCAGTTGTACGCCGACAGACTGACTTCCGCAAACCCAGGACGACCAGGAGGGCAGCAAACAACGCAAGCCGCAGCTAGTGCCCAAAAGGGAATGGTATCGGCAGTGTCCTTGGAGTGGGAAAATTTTCTGACACCCATGCAGCAGCAGCCCACTGAACAGGAAGCGTGCAGATCCACCTCCAACACCGATCGCCTGGAGAAGATGGTCAAGGACTACATGTCAGATGACGTAGCTGTGTCGAACAATCCATCTGCACCCTTCAACTATTGGGTATCGAAGCTAGACACCTGGCACGAACTGGCAATGTACGCAATAGAGGTGCTGGCTTGCCCGGCAGCCAGCGTTATGTCGGAACGCTGTTTCAGTGCTGCCGGAGGCATCGTCACAGATCGGCGTATCCGCCTCTCCACAGAAAATGCAGACCGTCTGACTCAAATTAAAATGAATCAATCCTGGATTGGAAATGACTACGCAACACTCCCGGACCCCAACCAAGTAACATGACCAATGAACATCTGGGATGGTGTAGCTTTTCCGGTCCCTGTTTATTGAACCTCTCATCTGTATTACATTTATGACTGCATGGCGGCAAAAAGCATTGCTGCTATATCCGCACGCTTTTTGTCCTCATGCAAGGCCTGGGTTGTTGTGTCTCACAAAGCATGGCCTTCTCCTCCTGCGCCTGCTCCTGTTCCATCACGTGTGCTGCTGCTGCTGCTGGGTTAGTGTTGCCGGTCCCTCCCTGTTTATGGAACCTCTTATCTTTATTACATTTATGACTGCATGGCGGTACAAAGCATGCTATCCGCATGCTTCTTGTCCTCATGCAAGGCCTGGGTTGTTGTGTCTCACAAAGCGTGGCCTTCTCCTCCTGCGCCTCCTCCTGTTCCATCACGTCTGCTGCTGCTGGGTTAGCGTTGCCGCGTGGTCCCTGTTTATTGAACCACTTATCTTTATTACATTTATGACTGCATGGCGGTACAAAGCATGCTATCCGCACGCTTCTTGTCCTCATGCAAGGCCTGGGTTGTTGTGTCTCACAAAGCGTGGCCTTCTCCTCCTGCGCCTCCTCCTGTTCCATCATGTCTGCTGCTGCTGGGTTAGCGTTGCCGCGTGGTCCCTGTTTATTGAACCACTTATCTTTATTACATTTATGACTGCATGGCGGTACAAAGCATGCTATCCGCACGCTTCTTGTCCTCATGCAAGGCCTGGGTTGTTGTGTCTCACAAAGCGTGGCCTTCTCCTCCTGCGCCTCCTCCTGTTCCATCACGTCTGCTGCTGCTGGGTTAGCGTTGCCGCGTGGTCCCTGTTTATTGAACCACTTATCTTTATTACATTTATGACTGCATGGCGGTACAAAGCATGCTATCCGCACGCTTCTTGTCCTTATGCAAGGCCTGGGTTGTTGTGTCTCACAAAGCGTGGCCTTCTCCTCCTGCGCCTCCTCCTGTTCCATCACGTCTGCTGCTGCTGGGTTAGCGTTGCCGCGTGGTCCCTGTTTATTGAACCACTTATCTTTATTACATTTATGACTGCATGGCGGTACAAAGCATGCTATCCGCACGCTTCTTGTCCTCATGCAAGGCCTGGGTTGTTGTGTCTCACAAAGCGTGGCCTTCTCCTCCTGCGCCTCCTCCTGTTCCATCACGTCTGCTGCTGCTGGGTTAGCGTTGCCGCGTGGTCCCTGTTTATTGAACCACTTATCTTTATTACATTTATGACTGCATGGCGGTACAAAGCATGCTATCCGCATGCTTCTTGTCCTCATGCAAGGCCTGGGTTGTTGTGTCTCACAAAGCGTGGCCTTCTCCTCCTGCGCCTCCTCCTGTTCCATCACGTCTGCTGCTGCTGGGTTAGCATTGCCGCGTGGTCCCTGTTTATTGAACCACTTATCTTTATTACATTTATGACTGCATGGCGGTACAAAGCATGCTATCCGCACGCTTCTTGTCCTCATGCAAGGCCTGGGTTGTTGTGTCTCACAAAGCATGGCCTTCTCCTCCTGCGCCTCCTCCTGTTCCATCACGTCTGCTGCTGCTGGGTTAGCGTTGCCGCGTGGTCCCTGTTTATTGAACCACTTATCTTTATTACATTTATGACTGCATGGCGGTACAAAGCATGCTATCCGCACGCTTCTTGTCCTCATGCAAGGCCTGGGTTGTTGTGTCTCACAAAGCGTGGCCTTCTCCTCCTGCGCCTCCTCCTGTTCCATCACGTCTGCTGCTGCTGGGTTAGCGTTGCCGCGTGGTCCCTGTTTATTGAACCACTTATCTTTATTACATTTATGACTGCATGGCGGTACAAAGCATGCTATCCGCACGCTTCTTGTCCTCATGCAAGGCCTGGGTTGTTGTGTCTCACAAAGCGTGGCCTTCTCCTCCTGCGCCTCCTCCTGTTCCATCACGTCTGCTGCTGCTGGGTTAGCGTTGCCGCGTGGTCCCTGTTTATTGAACCACTTATCTTTATTACATTTATGACTGCATGGCGGTACAAAGCATGCTATCTGCACGCTTCTATCCGCATGCTTCTTGTCCTCATGCAAGGCCTGGGTTGTTGTGTCTCACAAAGCGTGGCCTTCTCCTCCTGCGCCTCCTCCTGTTCCATCACGTCTGCTGCTGCTGGGTTAGCGTTGCCGCGTGGTCCCTGTTTATTGAACCACTTATCTTTATTACATTTATGACTGCATGGCGGTACAAAGCATGCTATCCGCACGCTTCTTGTCCTCATGCAAGGCCTGGGTTGTTGTGTCTCACAAAGTGTGGCCTTCTCCTCCTGCGCCTCCTCCTGTTCCATCACGTCTGCTGCTGCTGGGTTAGCGTTGCCGCGTGGTCCCTGTTTATTGAACCACTTATCTTTATTACATTTATGACTGCATGGCGGTACAAAGCATGCTATCCGCACGCTTCTTGTCCTCATGCAAGGCCTGGGTTGTTGTGTCTCACAAAGCGTGGCCTTCTCCTCCTGCGCCTCCTCCTGTTCCATCACGTCTGCTGCTGCTGGGTTAGCGTTGCCGCGTGGTCCCTGTTTATTGAACCACTTATCTTTATTACATTTATGACTGCATGGCGGTACAAAGCATGCTATCCGCATGCTTCTTGTCCTCATGCAAGGCCTGGGTTGTTGTGTCTCAAAGCGTGGCCTTCTCCTCCTGCGCCTCTTCCTGTTCCATCGCGTGTGCTGCTGCTGGTGCTGGGTTAGCGTTACCGGTCCCTTTTCGTGGAACCTCTTCTCTGTATTACATTTATGACTGCATGGCGAAAAAAAGCATGTTACCTGTGCAAAGAAACATGACATTTTCCACATTTAAAAGACAGTTTTTCCTTTGAAACTTTACAATCAATTTTCTCAAAAACTATAAGCTCTTTTTCAAATATTTTTTTTTCCTCTTGTACCCACTCCCAAGGTGCACATACCCTGCTAATTTGGGGTATGTAGCATGTAAGGAAGCTTTACAAAGCACGAAAGTTTGGGTCCCCATTGACTTCCATTATGTTCGGAGTTCGGCGCGAACACCCGAACATCGCGGCAATGTTCGGCGAACGTTCTCGAACCCGAACATCTAGGTGTTCGCCCAACACTACTCTGGAGTAGTGATAGGTCGTTCGCGAACGAGCCGGCTCTAAGAGCCGGCTCTTTGCTGCGAACGACAAGAGCCGGTTCTCAGTTTTGAAAGAGCCGATGCCTCAGCCGCCCCACAGAGCTCTGCTTTGCTCTGCAATAAAGGGCGCTGAGGCATGCTGGGAGATGTAGTCCTCCTCTTGCAGCTTGTAGGAGTGTATGGGGCGGAGCAGAGCAGTAGCAGGAGGGATTGCCCCAGTCAAAGAAGCAGTCTGGAATTGTCATGGAGACGGGGGCGGGGCTTTTATTCCGATTCTGAGTGGTGTTTAGTGATATTTAATGAAGAGCCGATTCAGAGCCGGCTCTTAATGGGAGCCGATTCAGAAGAGTCGATTCTCTGAAAAGAGCCGGAATTCCCATCACTACTCTGGAGCAGAAACTTCCCTTCTCCTGGGCTGTGTTGCTGTCTTGTGCGGGGGCGGGGCTCCAACACGGACACATCACATTCTTCTCTCTGTGACTGCATCTGTCCCCTGGCTTTCTCGCTCCAGTGTCTGTGTGCAGCCAGTGACACATGTGGGGGCTCAGACTGTCGGGGGCATAAGCTGGCTGGCCGCTGGCTCCTGGTTTGACTGGTGTGGGGCGGAGTTAAAGGCTGGGCCACACGAGGTAAACACTTTACCTGTGTGGCTACTGAAAAGAAGGGGCGCGGCTTTAAAGAAGGAGCCTGGCAGAGAAGAGCAGTATTGATTGCTCTATTGGCTGGGGAGAAGTGGAGGTGGAGGCACTGCTGAGCACATGGTAGCGTGCCGAGCACCGGGGACTGAGTCGGGAGGTAATAAAATATAAAAAAAAAAAAAACATGGTCACAGTAGCAGCGGTGGGGGAATGCGCCTCACCACCTCATGGCGCCTCACCACCTTATGGCGCCCCAGGCAACCGCCTATACTTGCCTGGTGGGTGAGACGCCCCTGCCTAGGGCTTCTGCAAGCGCATGGCAGCCGTCCTGTCCCACGGCGCTCCTCAGCAATCCTCCATTCCCTGCCGGCAGCTAGTTTTGTACCTCGACTTGTAAGTCGAGGGGCCAATGCGCCTGTGCAGCCCTGCCAAGCGTATCCTTTTTCCATGTTCCTGTCTGCAATAGCGCTATTGCGGACTGGAACGTGAAGGATACACGTGGCGCAGGCGCAGTGGCCCGTCTGCAAAACCATAACTAGCTGGTGGTGGGAATACGGAGGATCGTGGAGGACCAGCACGGGACAGGATGGCTGCTGGGGGCTTGCAGAAGCCCCAGGTAAGTGAAACTGTTAGTTTTAATAATATCTTCAGTTCCACTTTAACCTTCCTGGCGGTAAGCCAGAGCTGAGCTCGGGCTATGCCGCGCAGAAGGATATCTCAGCCTCTAGTGGGGCGATTCGTCCCATTCAAAGTGCTGTACGCGCAGCTAGCACTTTGCTAGCCGCACATACAGCTTGATCGCTGTATGGGCTGGATCGGAGGCGTCTGACATCGGCTGACGTCCATGACGTCATTCCGATCGTCGCCATGGCGACAGGAGAAGCCAAACAGGGGAACGCGTTATATACGCGTTCCCCTGTTTGCTATTGATGCCGGCGACGATCACACTAGAGGGACACATGCGCCCTCTAGTGGTGTTTCATTTAGCACTCTGGTAGCTTTACATGAAACAAAAAAAAAAAATTTTTTTAAATGGATTTCTGCCTAATTGGCCAGGAGGGTTAAGGACCAGAAGTTTTTTTTAGCTTTTTTACACTTTCTGATTACTGTGATTGGCTCACAGTGATCAGGAGCCAATGAAAACGGCTCCTGATGGAGTTACGGAGCTTTCGAGCCAGGCTATTGGGCGGCATTAAACCTACACAGCATCAAGCTCATCATCCATTGCGGAGTGCACTGGTGAAGACCCGTGCTGGCTTAGACCCCACACCCTGGGGCTGCTCGCCCCTTGATACCAGTGACGGATCAACAGAACCCCAATGGTTCGCAAGAACCCTGACATCACAATACAGAGCCTCCTGTCTTCCGGAGCACTCGGGCTCCCAAAGCCTCCCACAGCGGGATATTTAAATGTAGGAGCCTGCGGGGGAACAAAGGGACCAAGAGAGGAACGGGAAGCCTCTATAGGACCCAGAGCCTTCCCCCTCCTTAGGTTAGTATCTGTTTTTGTTTTGTTTTTATTTTATTTCAGAGTAGCTTTAAAGGATACCCGAGGTGACATGTGACATGATGAGATAGACGTGTATGTACAGTGCCAAGCACACAAATAACTGTCCTGTGTTCCTTTTTTTCTTTCTCTGCCTGAAAGAGTTAGGGCCCGGTTCCATTTGTGCGGTGCGATTTATTTTCGGAAAACGCATAAACGAATTTTCATGCGGATGCAAATTCGTATGCGTTTGTATGCAAATTTTCATGCGAATTTGCATGCATTTTCGTGTTTTTGTAAGTATGCGATTTTAACCGTCAGTGCCTGTGTGCTTTTGATTTTACACAAAAATGTGTGCGAATTTGCATGGAAAATTCACATAGCAAAAATGCAATGCAAATTCTTATTAAATACATTAGGGCTCGTTTCCACTTGTGCGGTGTGTGTCTGCGAGACGCACGCCGGCACTGAGCGGGTGGGCGGGATCGCAGGCGAATCCCATGAGCCGTGCCATGCACGGCTATGGGAATCGCAGCCTCTGCCGCAAATTCTGTGGGGGGTTCCGGCCGAATCGCTACCGCAAGCGATTTGGCCGGCGGCGCCATTCTCCCCTATGGCAGAGTTTCCCCGTGCGATTCATGTGCGGGGAAACTCTGCGGAATCGCGGCGGTTTCCGCGATAGTGGAAACGGACCCTTACATGTGAATCGCAAGCGGTGTCTGCGGTGTGCGAATTCTAATGGCTCTGCTGTGCAAATTTTTCCTGCACAGCAAAACGCTCAGTTTTCCTGACAAGTGGAAACAGGCCCATTTACTTGTATTGGTTATGCGAATCTGCATGCAAAAAATGCATGCGAAATTCACACTAGTGGAAACGGGCCCTAAAACATCAGGTATGCAAGTGACAGTTTCTGTTCGGGTCTGACTGAGTCAGACTATAGCATAACACTCACAGATAAGTAGTTACAGCCATAAAACACTTTCCACACAGAAAATAGCTTCCGAGAGCAGGAAACAGATAAAAAGGGCAATAATACATAGATTTTAGCTCTGGCATACTTCAATGCATGTGTCATTGAGAAGAGACAATGAAACCGTAAAAACCTAAAAAGTAGATTTAAATATGAAATATCTAAAAAGACGTCGTTTTTAGAAGAAGGAAATACATGAGTTTTTCTCAACAGGTTATTTTCACCTCGCATGTCCATTAACCCCCCTGGCGGTATGAAAAATTCCGCCAGGGGGCAGCGCAGCAGTTTTTTTTTATTTTTTAAAATCATGTAGCGAGCCCAGGGCCTTCGGCTATCTCCGATCAGGAAGTCCCGTTCAAAGAACGGGATTTCCTGGAGGGCTTCCCCCGTCGCCATGGCGACGGGGCGGGATAACGTCACCGACGTCAGCGACGTCGGGACTTCATTGGGAGTCCCGATCCACCCCTCGGCGCTGCCTGGCACTGATTGGCCAGGCAGCGCACGGGGTCTGGGGGGGGGGCGCGCGCCGAAACGAATAGCGGCGATCGGGCGCGGGGCGGCAGCGATCAGTGTGCTGGCGCAGCTAGCAAAGTGCTAGCTGCGTCCAGCAAAAAAAAAATTATGTAAATCGGCCCAGCAGGGCCTGAGCGGCACCCTCCGGCGGCTTACCCCGTGTCACACACGGGGTTACCGCTAAGGAGGTTAAGTTGAATGCCAGTCTAGGGGTGGCTGAACCTCTAAAACACATACTCCCATATACTGAAAATAACGGATGGTCAGCCTTGGTGGAGTCCTGATGATGAGTCACCGGTTAATTGACTTCAGATTCACTTTAAACCAAGGAGTTGATTCATAAAAGGCTGTGCGAAAAAGAAATCTGGTCGGGAAAATACCGCATTCAGTATTTTAAACTTTTGTGTGCTAATTCATAAAAATTTTCACAGGTGCGTTAGAAGTCCGGTAAATTACAGAAGTCCATTGACAAAAACCTGTTCGTAACAGCAGAAGAGAGTGGAGTGTCTCTGTGTTGTTACAAGCTGTTCCGTGTAGTGACGGCATTACAATGTAAGAGGTATCCCAGACATCCATTTAGATGTACATATTTTGTTATGCTGCCTCTGCTTGCTCTGAATCTGCTCTGAATCTGTCTAATAGTCTTTCTTAACATTCTATTTAGAAGAACTTCCAAGAGACTTTACACATGCCATGCTTAGGTGATTTCCACACTAGCTCCTCAGCATCTTTTAACAGGAACCTAAGAGGTTAAACGGCCGCAGGGGAAGCCACCTTTATTCCATGATCTCTCTGCTAGCTGCCTGGGGGGTAGAAAAGCTATCTACAAATATATAATCGGGTAGGGTCCTTTATACAGTGAAGGGCCAAAACACAGTCCTTTTTATCAGGCGGTCCACCTCGCCCACTTAGACATTTTTCCTGTAAATGCACGCCTTTAAAGGTTACAACCACTCATCAAGCCAAGCCAGACTACAGTATTTGTCAGTTCTAGATATTGGTCTTTGATATACCATTGATTGTATGAAGACTGACTCTATGAATTTGAAGAACCCTTTTAAGATTTTTTGCTATATGTGTCAGTAAAGTTTTCTAAAGATTTTTTTGTACTACAAGATTGCATTTCAGTTTTTTTTTTATATAAGTCCTTTTCTAAAGCAATAAATGGGTAGAAAAGCTAGACCCACCGGCAGGGGGGTAACTAGGAGCCACCGGGCCCCCCTGCAGAGATTCTGGCACCCCCCTGGAGCCCGCTCAGGGCAGTTTTGAGGGGTTGGAGGGGGCGCAGCATGAGGGGAAAGCCATGGCCACACTCGGCCGGGAGGGGGGACGTTCCCCCACTCCCTCACCTCGGGCTCTCCCCTCTGCGCTCCCCTCCAGCTTAAATTAGTGTGGGGGCAGCGGGCAGATACATACCTTCCTTGCGTTCCACCGCGGATACTCCTCGCTCTAGTGTCTGACGCTACTTCCTGTTTATACAGGAAGTGACGCCAGACGCTAGAAAGAGGCTCATTCCCGGTGGAACGCAAGGAAGGTATGTATCTGCCCGCTGCCCAGACACTAATTTAAGCTGGAGGGGAGCACAGAGGGGAGAGCCCGAGGTGAGATGCCCACCGGAGAAGCCTGCGGGTCCTATCAGATCTGATCATCCAAACTTGCAGGAGACAGGGGTTGTTTCCATTGGCTCCCTGCTCCTGTCAGTCATAGCTGCTTTTGCTTGTGAGTCACGGCTCCCAGCACAGTCTCCTCACACAGACTCCGCACTCTTTTCGCCACATCAAAGCAGCCGGTAATGTTTTGTGGCTTTACCACATATCGTAGGCTTTATGAATTGACATTTACTGACATGTGTTGAGGTATTTACAAGCGCTGAACAGCGTTTCCATGCGCACCACACACAGCTATGGACAGAAGATAGCGTCATCAGACCCCCCCCCCTACTCTGTACTTGGTGTGGGGAGGGGTTGGATGAAGCTACCTTCTGTCCATAGCTGAGCGTGGCACTCATGGAATCGCCGTTAAGCGCTTGTTTTTCTCTTCACTACAGATTGCGGTGTTATATTTCCCATGCTCTGCAGCTGATGTGTTTGTACATTGTATGCCTCTGAGGAAGTGGCTTTTGGCTGTGAAACAGGTCAGGCAGTCTCGTTTATGATTTGGAACTGTGAGAGTCGTGTCTCCATGCTATGTCCGCAACTTGGAAGACTTGAGACTTGAAGAATAAAAGTGAATTTGGTCATATAAAACCTTGTGCTTTTTCTAGTGGACTCTTTTTGGTACTTTACTGAGAGGTAGAACCAGGGGTCGAGTCCTGCGTGAACGCGGGTGGACGACGTCCACCCTAGCACCCTGGAGGGGAGCAGCGCAGTGGAGAGGAGCACTGTGCACAGCGTGGGGAAGGGCGGACGTCTTCCCCCCTCTTCCCTCACCTTGGGGCTCCTCTTCCTGGCTCTCCCCTCCAGAACGTTTGCGGAGGTGGCTGGCAGCGAACATCAGTGGGCGGGACTTACCTCCTCCTGTTCCGGCGAGTTGACGCTAGTGTTGTCTGGATCATGAACGATTCGGATATTTGATCCGGATCTTTTTTGTGAGTCGAATCATCCGGATCATCAAAATGAACGATTCGGTTTACAAAGGGGGTGGAGCCAGGAGCGACACGCCCCCCTCTCAGCGGGCAGGGGGGTCCTGGAAGCAGAGCAGAGATGGATCGCTCAGTTGGAGGGGAGGCAGCCTTGCAGGGACAGGTAGATGAGAGAGGGGACATGGGTGCCACTGCCAGATATGTGTAGAGCACACGTACTGGCTGCAATGTGCTGCCCATTATAGGCTGGCTGTTCCGTAGTTGTGCACAGTGAACAAATGGGAAACTTTTGGCTCAGAAGCACAACTCGGTAACTTTGTAGACAGCGTGCTGGGCTAGGACAGGGCAGGCACTGTGATTGCAGTGCAATATGATCCTCCTGCACTCTGCTCTAAACAGCTGCACTTCTCCCTACATTTATGATGAGTGTTCGAGGTGAGAAAAGGACACATTGGGGAATGCTTTCTTTCATTGTGATACGTTTGCATTCAAAGTATACAGATGAACACATAGGTGAAATATATGTAAAGCATATGATTGCAGCATGTGGGTATTGTGTGCAAACAAACATTTCTGCTCTCTGCTCGTCCCTCCTCCCTTCTCTGTCCACCCCCTCCCCTTCTCTGTCCACCACCCCCCCTTCTCTGTCTGTCCACCCCCTCCCCTTCTCTGTCCACTGCAGGGAAAGTCCTGTCCTGCTAGTCATTTCACCCCCAGAATGCTTCCCTAGTAAAATGATTCGAAAATTCGGTTCAAAGATCCGGATCTTTTCAATTATCTGATTCAAATCATCCGAATCATTGCAAAGATCCGGACTTCCCATCTCTAGTTGACGCTGTGCGTGCCGCTGCTCTGGTCTTCACTAGACCAGACTAGCTGCACGCACAGCGTCAACTCGCCGGAACAGGAGGAGGTAAGTCCCGCCCACTGATGCCCGCTGCCAGCCACCGCCGCAAACGTTCTGGAGGGGAGAGCCAGGAAGAGGAGCCCCAAGGTGAGGGAAGGGGGAGACGTCCGCCCTTCCCCGCTGCTCTGCACAATGCTCCTCTCCACTGCGCTGCTCCCCTCCAGCTGGGGGGACACCTGGCTACCGATTCTGGGGATGCCTATAGACTGGCTATACTGGGGACACCTATACACCTGGCTACATATACTGGGGACACCTATACACCTGGCTATACTGTGGCCACTATACACCTGGCTACATATACTGGGGACACCTATACACCTGGCTACATATACTGGGGACAGCTATACACCTAGCTATACTGGGGCCACTATACACCTGGCTAAATATACTCGGGACACCTATACACCTGGCTACATATACTGGGGACACCTATACACCTGGTTATACTGGGGCCACTATACACCGGGCTACATATACTGGGGACACCTATACACCTGGCTACATATACACCTGGCTATACTGGGGGCACCTATACACCTGGCTACATATACTGGGGACACGGTACACCTGGATATACTGGGGGCACCTATACACCTGGCTACATATACTGGGGACACCTATACACCTGGCTATACTGGGGCCACTATACACCTGGCTACATATACTCGGGACACCCTGGCTATACTGGGGCCACTATACACCTGGCTACATATACTGGGGACACCTATACACCTGGCTATACTGGGGCCACTATACACCTGGCTACATATACTCGGGACACCTATACACCTGGCTATACTGGGGACACCTATACACCTGGCTACATATACACCTGGCTATACTGGGGGCACCTATACACCTGGCTACATATACTGGGGACACCTATACACCTGGATATACTGGGGGCACCTATACACCTGGCTACAAATACTGGGGACACCTATACACCTGGCTATACTGGGGCCACTATACACCTGGCTACATATACTCGGGACACCTATACACCTGGCTATACTGGGGCCACTATACACCTGGCTACATATACTGGGGACACCTATACACCTGGTTATACTGGGGCCACTATACACCGGGCTACATATACTGGGGACACCTATACACCTGGCTACATATACACCTGGCTATACTGGGGGCACCTATACACCTGGCTACATATACTGGGGACACGGTACACCTGGATATACTGGGGGCACCTATACACCTGGCTACATATACTGGGGACACCTATACACCTGGCTATACTAGGGCCACTATACACCTGGCTACATATACTCGGGACACCTATACCCCTGGCTATACTGGGGCCACTATACACCTGGCTACATATACTGGGGACACCTATACACCTGGCTATACTGGGGCCACTATACACCTGGCTACATATACTCGGGACACCTATACACCTGGCTATACTGGGGACACCTATACACCTGGCTACATATACACCTGGCTATACTGGGGGCACCTATACACCTGGCTACATATACTGGGGACACCTATACACCTGGATATACTGGGGGCACCTATACACCTGGCTACAAATACTGGGGACACCTATACACCTGGCTATACTGGGGCCACTATACACCTGGCTACATATACTCGGGACACCTATACACCTGGCTATACTGGGGCCACTATACACCTGGCTACATATACTGGGGACACCTATACACCTGGCTATACTGGGGCCACTATACACCTGGCTACATATACTCGGGACACCTATACACCTGGCTATACTGGGGCCACTATACACCTGGCTACATATACTGGGGACACCTATACACATGGCTATACTGGGGCCACTATACACTGGGCTACATATACTGGGCCACCTATACACCTGGCTACATATACACCTGGCTATACTGGGGGCACCTATACACCTGGCTACATATACTGGGGACACCTATACACCTGGATATACTGGGGGCACCTATACACCTGGCTACATATAATGGGGACACCTAGACACCTCGCTACATATACTGCGGACACCTATACACCTGGCTATACTGGGGACACCTGAACACCTGGTTACATATACTGGGGACATCTATACACTTGGCCACCTATTCTGGGAATATCTATACACCTGGCCACTTATTCTGAGGACGTCTATACACCTGGCTACCTATTCTGGTGACATCTCTACATCTGGCCACCTATTCTGGGGACAACTATACACATGGCTACTTATACTGGGGAAACCTATAGACCTGGCTAGCTATACTGGGGGTACCTATTTTGGGGGAACTGCTGTCAGATTATGTGTATGTTGGGGGAACTGCTGCTGCCAGATTGTCTATTTTGGGGGAACCACTGCCATATTATCTGTATTTTGGAGGAACCTCTGCCAGATTATGTGTATTTTTGGTGAAATGCTGTCAGATTACATCTACTTTTTGGGGATACACTACGACAGAGCTCAAACTTCCCCTGGCAGGCCTTTTATACCACTGCTAAGGCCATGTATATTTGGCTCCACCCATGACCACACCCACGCTATGCTTAACCACGCCCATTTTTTTGGAGATTTTTAAGGTGAGTCCACTCACCTCTTTTTCCAGGACTAGACCCCTGGGTAGAACAGAACTACTTGTTTTATTGTGGTTGTAATTGTATTGTACGGATGCTAAATTTCCTGTTTGTGCTATTTATTATAGTATCCCTTTTTCATTGCTTTCCAGTTTCCCCAAAGTGTTGTGGAGTGGCAGTTGGTGGCCAATGACTTTCACAGCATATGGAATTTTCCAAACTGCGGAGGCGCGCTGGGCGGGAAACTTCGCGAATCAACCCACCAACCAGCCAACAGTGCCTCTTTTTATTACATTTATAAAGGGTTCTTCAGCGTAGTGATGATGGCCCTTGTGAACGCCTGATATAAATTCCTAATGGTCGACGTGGGGAAGGATGGCTGAATTTCTGAGGATGGCGTCATGGAGGGCAGTAAATTCCGCCGCCTGAAAGCAAAGGAACTTGATTTAACGTGTAATGCCAACACTGTGTCTGCTTTGAACTATGTTTTTGTTGTGGATGAAGCGTTTGCTTTGGTGGGAAATTTGAACCCTATCCGCAACGTGGACTAGACAAGGACAAAAGAATATTCAATTACCGCCTCTCAAGAGTCAGGCATGTGGTTGAAAATGCATTCAGCCCAGCGTTTCAGGATTTTCCTCATTACATTTAATCTAGAACCTGAAAAAGTTGTAATTGTTCTGGCGGCATGCACATTGCATAATTTACTCCGCCCAGGCCCGTTCCACGTATGACGCCAGGTGAGGCGTCTTCCTCAGGCGTCAGAAGTCTAGGGGCAGCGTCAGGCAGGACAAAGAAGTGTGCCCGGCCTGCCACAACCCAGCTTACAGATGCCCGCCTGGCAGTGGGGGGCCGCCGTGAGCTGGAGGGGGTAGCAACCAGGAAGGAGGGGGCAGCGGGCACAGCGTTGGGGGGAGGGGAGGGGGTCGGACACCTCACCTGGGTCCTGCTGGTCTGCGGGTGGGGATGGGAATGACTCGCCTCCTTCCGCTCCATCGCTGCGTTCCACCGCTCGTCACTTCCTGCAATGCTGTTCCCTGTACTTCCGCAACCACAGTAGGCGGCATTGCAGGAAGTGACAAGCGGTGGAAGGCAGAAGGAGGCGAGTCATTCCCATCCCCACCCGCTGCCTGACACTTGTTCACAGTGCCAATAGCTGGAGGGGGAAAACGGACCAGGGGGGACCCAGGTGAGGGGGTCCAACCCCCCTCCCCAGCACTGTGCCCGCTGTTCCCCCCTTCCTGGCTGCTACCCCCTCCAGGCTACCTATACCGGGAGCAAATATACTACCTGTACTGGGGCAATTATACTAGCTAACTATACAGGGGGCAATTATACTACCTGTACTGGGGCAACTATACTACCTGTACTGGGGCAACTATACTAGCTACCTATACAGGGGGCAATTATACTACCTATACGGGGGCAACTATACTACCTGTACTGGGGCACCTATACTAGCTACCTATACTGGGGGCAATTATACTACCTATACAGGGGGCAATTATACTACCTGTACTGGGGCAACTATACTACCTGTACTGGGGCAACTATACTAGCTACCTATACAGGGGGCAATTATACTACCTATACGGGGGCAACTATACTACCTGTACTGGGGCACCTATACTAGCTACCTATACTGGGGGCAATTATACTACCTATACAGGGGGCAATTATACTACCTGTACTGGGGCAACTATACTACCTGTACTGGGGCAACTATACTAGCTACCTATACAGGGGGCAATTATACTACCTATACGGGGGCAACTATACTACCTGTACTGGGGCACCTATACTAGCTACCTATACTGGGGGCAATTATACTACCTATACAGGGGGCAATTATACTACCTGTACTGGGGCAACTATACTACCTGTACTGGGGCAACTATACTAGCTACCTATACTGGGGGCAATTATACTACCTATACAGGGGGCAATTATACTACCTGTAGTGGGGCAACTATACTAGCTACCTATACATGGGCAATTATACTACCTATACAGGGGGCAAATTATACTACCTGTAGTGGGGCAACTATACTAGCTACCTATACAGGGGGCAATTATACTACCTATACGGGGGCAATTTTACTACCTGTACTGGGGCACCTATACTAGCTACCTATACAGGGGGCAATTATACTACCTATACAGGGGGCAATTATACTACCTGTACTGGGGCAACTATACTAGCTACCTATACAGGGGGCAATTATACTACCTATACGGGGGCAACTATACTACCTGTACTGGGGCAACTATACTAGCTACCTATACTGGGGGCAATTATACTACCTATACAGGGGGCAATTATACTACCTGTAGTGGGGCAACTATACTAGCTACCTATACATGGGCAATTATACTACCTATACAGGGGGCAAATTATACTACCTGTAGTGGGGCAACTATACTAGCTACCTATACAGGGGGCAATTATACTACATATATGGGGGCAACTATACTACCTGTACTGGGGCCACTATACTAGCTACCTATACGTGGGCAATTATACTACCTATTTGTGGGCAAATATACTACCTATATGGGGCAATTATACTACCTATAAGGGGCAACAATGCTACCTGTACTGGGACAACTATACTAGCTACCTTTGGGGGGGATCAATTATACTACCTATATAGGGCAATTATACTACCTATACTGGAGTTCAACTATACTATTTGTACTGGGGCAATTATACTACCTATACTTGGGGGCAACTATACCTGGCTACCCTATACAGGGGGTACCTATACCAGGCTATCTACCTATCACAATCCACACCACTACTGTCCTCCAAGAATTGTTGACCAGGAGGATGTCCAAACTGGGACTATTGTTGAGGGGGGGGGGGTGGAGAAGACATCCCAGCATAGCTGGCCTGCAGCCAGGAGGGCTTTCCCACAACTCCTCTTTTGAAGCCAAAAAAGACCATAGACCTGTACATGTGCTACGTTAACACCGGCTTCCCAAGCTCCCCCAGCTGATTGTTAAGGAGGAACTGTAACATGTTTTGAATAAAGAAAATAACCTGTGTGCTGCTTACCTCGTCCTATTACGGCTTCCCCTGTCCTCCCGTTTCCCTCCGTTCCAGCGCTGGCTCCACCAAAGCTGACAGCTGTGGCCATGGCGCAGTAGCACCTTAAATCCTTACCTTCCACGGTTCCTGCGTACGCGCTGTAGCAGCTTTCCAGACGGACAGCCGGTACTGCGGTAGGTAAATATTTACTTTACTTCCTGTTGGGGCCTTCAAACGGTGGAACAGAGGGAGGGACAAGGACAAAGGGAAGCCTCATTTTAGGATCCAGAGGATACCCTCTCCCGAAGTAATTATCCCACAAGTGTTTTTTTGTTTTGTTTTTTTAATGTAGCACAGGTTTGCCTTAAACTGTTCAATATAGGAGTTGTTTTTCCAATGCCGTAGATTTCGTTTAGTTTTGATTGTTTTGCTACCTAGTACTTATAAAGTAGTAGGAGTGTGATTTTTTTTTTTTGCGCTGTACACTTTGATACGGTGTAGGCGGCAGGGCCGGATTTACCATAAAGGCACTGTAGGCACTTGCCTACAGGCACCTGATTATAGAAATACAGCTCACTCCCCTCCCCAAGCACCTCCCTCTCTCATTGCCTGTGCAGAGTCCCAAGCAGAGCGTAAATTAGAGGTTACTCACCGAGCTCTCAGCATTCCACTGATGAGATCTCAGGGGCACCACTTGCTACTTAATACTGAGGTTCCTCCTGCTACCTAATACTTGGGGGCACCTCTAGCTACCTTATATTGAGGGTACTTCTGGCTACCTAATGCTAAGGGGCACCTATAGCTACCTATGATGGGCAAGGGAAGTAAGGGAGACGTGACAGCTGGAACAGCCAGCACAATTACGGTGCAGTGGGGGTTTATAGGTTCAGGGAGGGTGAAGTCTTAAAGAGGAACTCCAGTGAAAATAATGTAATAAAAAAGTGCTTCATTTTTACAATAATTATGTATAAATGATTTAGTCAGTGTTTGCTCATTGTAAAATCTTTCCTCTCCCCGATTTACATTCTGACATTTATCACATGGTGACATTTTTACTGTGGGCAGGTTATGTAGCTGCTCCTAGCTGTTTTTGGCTGTTACAGACAGCTGTAAACAGCCATATCCTGTCTGTGAACATTGTTACATTGTGGCAGTTTGCCCAGAGTACCGCGGTACCAGAGCCTCTTGTGGGAGGGGTTTCATCACAAAATCAGTCATACAGCGCCCCCTGATGGTCTGTTTGTGAAATGCAATAGATTTGTCATGTAAAAGGGGGTATCAGCTACTGATTGGGATAAAGTTCAATTCTTGGTCGGAGTTTCTCTTTAAGGCTCATACACACATCAGACCGTAGTCTTTGGAAAATGAAAGATCAGACAAATTTTAAACCCTTCCATGTAGTATGAGAGCCATACCTTCACAGTCTTTTCTATGGAGCTGAACTCCCCATCAGATAGAAATCTTTCCAAGATGCTGCACACAAAGATGCTGTAGACATTCAAAAGATCAGTATCTGCAAAAGATCTGTTCCTGCCAAAGATCCGTTCCTGCAAATTGCATTCATAGTCTATGATATCTGCAGATCCTCATACACACCTTGTTTAACAGACATTCATCTGCAGATCAGATCCACCGGGATGGATTTTCAGATCTGCAGATGATTGTCTGATCTGCAGATGAATGTCAGTTAAACAAGCTGTGTATGATGATCTGCAGATCTTATAGACTATAAATGCATTTTGCAGGAACGGATCTTTGGCAGGAACAGACCTTTTGCAGATACTGATCTTTTGTGTCTGTACAGCATCTGTGTGTGCAGCATCTTGCAAAGATTTCTGTCTGATGGGGAGTTCAGCTCCATAGAAAAGACTGGGTAGGTATGGCTCTCATTCTACATGGAAAGGTGTTAAATTGGTCTGTGATCTTTCATTTTCCAAAGACTATGGTCTGATGTGTGTATGTGGCCTAAGGTACCAGGGCATCTGTGCCTATAGGCTCCTGTGAGGCAGCGGCGTAGCAATAGCCATAGCAGCTGCAATGGGGCGCTGGAGCAGAAGGGGCCCAGGTGGTACTTAATGTATTCACCATTAACTTTCTTGTGTTTCTCTACCCTCTGACTTTGTCTCAGTGCCCATGAACTATGTGCAGTGTTCATTGCATGAGAATGTAAATTCCCCATTTAACCATTTCAGCCCGCGGGGATTTTTCACCTTATGCATCAGAGCAATTTTCACCTCCCATTCATTCGTTAATAAGTTTATCACTACTTATCACAATTTATTGATCTATATCTTGTTTTTTCCGCCACTAATTAGGCTTTCTTTGGGTGGTACATTTTGCTAAGAATTATTTTTTTATAAATGCATTTTAACAGGAATAATAAGGAAAAAAAAAATCATTATTTCTCAGTTTTCGTCCATTATAGCTTTAAAATAATCCACGCTACCATAATTAAAACCTATGTATTTTATTTGCCCATATGTCTCGGTTATGACACCATTTAAATTTTGTCCCTATCACAATGTATGGCAACAATATTTTATTTGGAAATAAAGGTGCATTGTTTCCGTCTTGCATCCATCACTATTTACAAGCTCATAATTTTAAAAAATGTTCATAGTATACCCCCTTCAAATGCATATTTATAAAGTCCAGACCCTTAGGTAACTATTTATGTATTGTAATTTTTTTTTTCCATTAAAAATTTTATTTGGGTAATATTTTGGTGTGGGAAATAAACAGTTAATTTTTAATGTTATTACATGTGTAAATTGTAATGTAAAAAATATGTAGATGTAGTTTTACTATTTGGCCAAAAGATGCCCACCTTGAATTTTTTTTCCCCTCCTTGTGCTTCTCACTAAGCAGAAGCACAAGGGGGACGTGGATATTTTTCCGGGCAGAAAAACTGAAGCCTCTTTTAAGAGCGCTTCGGTTTTTCTGCAGGGGACACGGATCAGTGATCGGGAACCATGTTCCCGTTCACTGATCCCAGGGCTACCGGGGGGACAGCGCGGGGGTGCGATCGCGCAGGAGCTCACGTCCGGGCGGCAGAAATAGCTAATATCCATAGGGTAGGGGGTATTGCTTATGAGTGACTACATCTGAGGGCCCCAGGATCTCTAGCTATGCCACTGCTGTGAGGTAAATCCGGGCCTGGTGAGCTGGTATCTATAGCACAAGCATAGTGGCCTAGTGAGGCAAGGCTCAACCCAGCCTGCCTCCCTATGCCACTGTGTTTTAGACGCAGAGTTCCCCAACCCTGTCCTCGAGGCCCACCAACAGGCCATGTTTTGCAGAAAAGCACAAACATGCACAGGTGAGGTAATTAGTGTCTCAGCAGAGCTGATTAACTACCTCTGTGGATTTCCACAAAACATGCACTGGTGGTGGGCCTTGAGGACAGGGTTGGGGAACACTACCTTAGAGTACTGGTTAAGGGCACCGCCTTTAAAGGATACCACAACCGAAAGTTTGTGGTAAAATTAAAGGTGTGGTGGCTAGGGAGGGAAAATTAGATACTTACCACCTCTCTTGTTCCCCGCCTTCAGCCACCGGTCTTCTCCAATAGATGCCGCATGTGACCGGGCGACTCCTGACCTTTAACTCGGACATACTGCGCCGCACATGTGCAGTATGTCCTTTCATCACTGCTTCTGCCAGCACATAATTTCTGCAGAAGCAAGTTCACTCCCCTGGCTCCTCCTTCCATGGAGTGCAAAACGCTATGAAGGAGGAGCCAAAGGAGTGAACTTGCTTCTGCCTAATTATGCGCCGGCAGAAGCAGCGAAGAAAGGACATACTGTGCATGCGCGGTGCAGTATGTCCGGGTTAAAGGTCAGGAGAGTCGCCGGGACACTGGCATCTATTGGAGAAAAAAGAAGAGCAAAAAACGGACTGGCACTAGATCATTGGTTGACCACTGAGGGACCGGTGTAGCCACTGTGCCTCCAGATCTAAGATCCAATATGCAGTAAAGGAGGAAAGCTTCCGGGCACCAGTGGGTAGCAAAAGAAAACACCTTTATTCCATCCTCAGTACAAAGATTAAAATAGGATGTTATAGCCTAACAGTCTGTTTCGCAAGGTCTAGCCTTACTTCCTCAGAGGCAAGAAAAATTTTTCTTGCCTCTGAGGAAGTAAGGCTAGACCTTGCGAAACAAGGATGGAATAAAGGTGTTTTCTTTTGCTACCCACTGGTGCCCGGAAGCTTTCCTCCTTTACTATCTATTGGAGAAGACCGGCGGGTGACAAGAGGAAGTAAGTCTCTAATCTTCCCTCCCTAGCCACAGCACCTTTCATTTTACCACAACCTTTCAGTAGAGTTGGGCCGAACCTCCGATTTTCGGTTCGCGAACCCTGTTCGCGAACCTCCGCGAAAGGTTCGGTTCGCGAAAAAGTTCGCGAACCGCAATAGACTTCAATGGGGAGGCGAACTTTCAAAGTTTTAAAAAATTCTATACACTGCAAAAATGATAGAAAACATGTTTCAAAAGCTCTAATGCCTGGAGTCACACCTAATTGAGTGAAATACACTTTTGCTCGAGGACCCACCCTCCCTCCCTCCTCCAAGCAAGGTCCTTTATACCATTTGCCTACCTACACTAATTAGTTATGGAACAGCTGCTACACACTCTGCTAGGGAGTTTTTACTCTCCCTCCTCCCACCTCCCTCCTCCCTCCTCCCACCTCCCACCAACCCTTCAACCCTTCAACCTATTCCCTCCTCCCTCCGGGAGGAGGGTGTCTTCTGGCAGGGAATTATACTTTTTTAAAAGCCAGTATATATCATACCATAGCTGGGAATCGAACCCAGATCACACTGCATGGTGGACACGTCAGTGCATCACCCTAAGCACTGTACCACTACAGTAGTAAGTGAAGCTACCGTAAAATGTACCATTAATGCTCAATGCAATAGAACCATTAGGTTGCTTAAAGGAGAACTGTAGTGAGAGGTATATGGAGGCTGCCATATTGATTTCCTTTTAAGCTATACCAGTTGCCTGGCAGCCCTGCTGATCTATTTGGCTGCAGTAATAATAATAATTATAATCCAAACATTTGTATAGCGCTTTTCTCCTGTCAGACTCAAAGCGCTCAAGAGCTGCAGCCACAGGGACGCACTCAAGAGGCCACCCTGCAGTGTTAGGGAGTCTTGCTTTGAACTCCTTACTGAATAGGTACTTGACCTAGCCAGGATTCGAACCCTAGTCTCCCATGTCAAAGGCAGAACCCTTAACCAGTACACTATCCAGCCACTGTCGTGTGAATCCCACCAGAAACAAGCATGCAGCTAATCTTGTCAGATCTTACAAAAATGTCAAACACCAGATCTGCTGCATGCTTGTTCAGGGTCTAGGGCTAAAAGTATTGGAGGCAGAGGATCTGCAGGATAGCCAGGTAACTGGTATTGCTTAAAAGGAAATCAATATGGTAGCCTCCATATACCTTTCACTACAGTTCTCCTTTAAAGGGAACCTTAACTGAGAGTGATATGGCTGTTTCCTGTAAACAATACCAGTTGCCTGGCAGTCCAGCTGATCTTTGTGACTGCAATAGTGGCTGAATCACACCCTGAAACAAGCATGCAGCTAATCCAGTCTGACTTCAGTCAGAGCACCTGATCTGCATGCTTGTTCAGGGGCTGTGGCTAAAAGTATTAGAGACACAGGATCAGCAGGCAATTCAGGCAACTGGTATTATTTTAAAAGGAAAAATCCATATCCTTCTCCGTTTAGGTTCCCTTTAAGGATTTGTAGCATAAAAGCCAACTCACATTGGCTGGGATTCGAACCTGGGTCTCTCTGTATGGTGGACAAGCACACTATCCACTATACCAACTGAAGCTGGCCTGAAAATGCTGGCCTGAAAATGCTGGCCTGAAAATGCTGGCCTGAAAATGCTGGCCTGAAATTGCTGGCCTGAAAACAAGCTGCATGCTTGTTTCAGGGTGTGATGCAGCTTGTTTTCAGGCCAGCAATTTCAGGCCAGCAATTTCAGGCCAGCAATTTCAGGCCAGCAATTTCAGGCCAGCAATTTCAGGCCAGCTTCAGTTGGTATAGTGGATAGTGTGCTTGTCCACCATACAGTGAGACCCAGGTTCGAATCCCAGCCAATGTGAGTTGGCTTTTATGCTACAAATCCTTAAAGGGAACCTAAACGGAGAAGGATATGGATTTTTCCTTTTAAAATAATACCAGTTGCCTGAATCGCCTGCTGATCCTGTGTCTCTAATACTTTTAGCCACAGCCCCTGAACAAGCATGCAGATCAGGTGCTCTGACTGAAGTCAGACTGGATTAGCTGCATGCTTGTTTCAGGGTGTGATTCAGCCACTATTGCAGTCACAAAGATCAGCTGGACTGCCAGGCAACTGGTATTGTTTACAGGAAACAGCCATATCACTCTCAGTTAAGGTTCCCTTTAAAGGAGAACTGTAGTGAAAGGTATATGGAGGCTACCATATTGATTTCCTTTTAAGCAATACCAGTTACCTGGCTATCCTGCAGATCCTCTGCCTCCAATACTTTTAGCCCTAGACCCTGAACAAGCATGCAGCAGATCTGGTGTTTGACATTTTTGTAAGATCTGACAAGATTAGCTGCATGCTTGTTTCTGGTGGGATTCACACGACAGTGGCTGGATAGTGTACTGGTTAAGGGTTCTGCCTTTGACATGGGAGACCAGGGTTCGAATCCTGGCTAGGTCAAGTACCTATTCAGTAAGGAGTTCAAAGCAAGACTCCCTAACACTGCAGGGTGGCCTCTTGAGTGCGTCCCTGTGGCTGCAGCTCTTGAGCGCTTTGAGTCTGACAGGAGAAAAGCGCTATACAAATGTTTGGATTATAATTATTATTATTACTGCAGCCAAATAGATCAGCAGGGCTGCCAGGCAACTGGTATAGCTTAAAAGGAAATCAATATGGCAGCCTCCATATACCTCTCACTACAGTTCTCCTTTAAGCAACCTAATGGTTCTATTGCATTGAGCATTAATGGTACATTTTACCGTAGCTTCACTTACTACTGTAGTGGTACAGTGCTTAGGGTGATGCACTGACGTGTCCACCATGCAGTGTGATCTGGGTTCGATTCCCAGCTATGGTATGATATATACTGGCTTTTAAAAAAGTATAATTCCCTGCCAGAAGACACCCTCCTCCCGGAGGGAGGAGGGAATAGGTTGAAGGGTTGAAGGGTTGAAGGGTTGAAGGGAGGAGGGAGGAGGGAGGAGGGAGGAGGGAGGAGGGAGGAGGGAGGAGGGAGGAGGGAGGAGGGAGGAGGGAGGAGGGAGGAGGGAGGAGGGAGGCCAATTAAAATCTCACTAGCAGAGAGTGTAGCAGCTGTCCCATAACTAATTAGTGTAGGCAGACAACTGAGTCAAATGGTATAAAAGACCTAGCTTGAAGGGAGGGAGGGTGGGTGGGTCCTCAAGCAGTGTGTTTGACCATAACATGTCTGCTGACAGTGAAATGGAGGGTAAAAATTTTGTTTTTTGATGCGAACTGGGCGAAGCGAACTTCCGCAAACGTTCGCCTGCGGGAGGCGAACGCGAACCACCGAAGTTCGCCAGGAACCGTTCGCCGGCGAACCGTTCGGCCCAACTCTACCTTTCAGTTGTGGTATCCTTTAACCATTTTCGCCTCCTGGACGTACTAGCTACGTCCAGGAGGCCATGTGCGCGTCCGCGCGCTTCCGGCCACGGACCGTTAGCCCAGGAATCGATGAATCGGGCTATGGTGCCCCGATCACTGATTCCTCTCCCCCGCAGAAAAAGCGACAGGTTCTTTTGGAAGCCTTTCTTTTTCTGGCTCTTGCGTCCCTCTAAGTGTATATGTTCCGCTTAGAGTGACGTCATGTAAACAAACTCATGGCTGCCATCTTGTGGCCAAAAAGTAAAACTACAACTAGATGTAAAATAAAAAAAAATAAATAAATAAAAAACACCACAAAATTTACAGAAAAAAAATTACTGTTTACATCCTACCCTCCCATAAATACCCACATAAAACGTTTAATATAAAAAAAAAAGTAAATATTTACCTAAGGGTCTAAACTTTTTAAATATCAATGTAAAGATGAAATATTTCTATTTTTTTTTTTTTTTTATTTTAAACTTGTAAATAGTGATGGATGCAAAACGGAAAAAATGCACCTTTATTTCCAAATAAAAATATTGTCGAATTTTATTGGGAATTTTATTACAGCTTTACGTTCTATATATGCAACATCATCGGCCTTTTTAAAAATACAAGCCCCATCCCCTAGACAAATAAATATTCATTGAGGTACAAGACAGGGATGCCCTCTATCCCCTGCATTGTTTGCAATTGTTATGGAGCCCTTGGCAGAAAATATTAGGAAATCTAATGAAATTTTAGGTATTACAATAAATAATCGTACATATAAAATACATTTATTTGCTGACGATATTTTACTGACATTAACATCAGCACATACCTCAATACCCAATTTGATTAAAATGTTAAAGGAATTTGAAGAAATATCTGGCCTAAAAATTAATCTAGAAAAATCTGAAACCATTTTTTGCAATACCCCTCATTCTATACAACAATTCCTAGCCAAACTATTTAAATTTGCTTTACAAAAAAACTATTTAAAATATCTGGGTATCAACCTAACTAATAATAGGAATAGCCTATATAGATATAATTATCCAAATTTGTTTAAAAAAAATTAAAGAGAATATGAATAATTGGGCAGCAATGTGTTTATCTTGGACAGGTAGGATGAATGCATTTAAAATGATTTCATTGCCTCAGATATTGTATTTATTTCGATCCTTACATATTCCTATTAAAGATACAGATCTTAAAGGGGAACTTCAGCCTAAACAAACATACCGTCATTAAGTTACATTAGTTATGTTAATTAGAATAGATAGGTCATATAATTTTTTACCCACCCTGTTTTAAAAGAACAGGCAAATGTTTGTGATTCATGGGGGCTGCCATCTTTGTCATGGGGGCAGCCATCTTTGTCATGGGGGCAGCCATCTTTTTGGTTGAAAGGAGGTGACAGGGAGCATGAGACACAGTTCCAACTGTCCTGTGTCCTGATTACCCCTCCCAGCTGCACACGCTAGGCTTCACATGTCAAATTCAAAATGTCAAAAAAAAAAATTTGCACCAAAGCAGCAGAACGAGAACAACAATATCAGAAATCCCATCATGCTTTTCACAGCATCAGGGGAAAACTGCCCGGGCGGTTTTCTCCTGTGCAGCTAAAAATGAGAGAAACAAAGTTCTGATGCTGTGAAACTGTTAAAGAAACACAAAGCCTTTTCAGTGCTGCTGAGTCGATTTTTAGTCCTAAGGTTCACTTTAAGGATCTTCAGAATGCTTTGAGTAGATTTATTTGGAAAGATAAAAAGCCTAGGATTAATATCAATGTAACATTTTATCACAAAAACTTTAAAGGATTATCTGTTCCCAACCTGAAAAAATTATTATTTAGCATGTCAAACTTCTCAATTGTCTGCTATAGAAGCTAATGTGGACTCCGCTAGATGGGTTGAAATGGAATCTTCTTTATTATCGCATTTTACTTGGCAAGGTTTAATGTGGGCCAATAGCCCAAAAAATTCAATAAATAGTTTGCCTAGTACTCAACACTCTCTGATTTTATGGAGGGCAAATAGGTTTAGATTTAATCTACAAAATAAAGTATCCCCACTAATTGAAATTACCGGTTGCCCAGATCTCCCGAAGAAACTTTGGTTGAAAAATCTCTTAGGGCTCGTTTCCACTATAGCGAATCCGCATGCGGGCACTGCATGCGGATTCGCATACTTAATGTTAGTGGATGGGGCTGTTTCCACGTGTGTGGCGGCGGCGGCGTTTTTCGGTGCGGGGAAAATCTGCACGACAGGGTCGTGCAGATTCGCGTGCGGCAGGAATGCGGGCGAATCGCCGCTAATGTATTCAATAGGGAAATCGCATGCGGCTTTGTCATGCGGATTTCCCCGCGATTTCGCATGCGATTTCGCATGAAAGCCAATGGAACTTAACACAGGCAGTGACATGGTTAAATTCGCATGGCTCCTTGCCATGCGAAATCGCATGCGAAATCGCGGGTAAATCTGCATGCGGAAACGCAGCCACATGCGATTTATTCAGCGGTGGAATCCAGGCGATTCCGCCCCGCTACAGTGGAAACGAGCCCTCATGGAGGTTGGATCTACAAACTCCTTTCTCAAAATTGCATCATTTCTGTAAATTTGGAAAATTGCTTACATTGAGAAATATACAGAAAAAGTGGTCATTGGCATCAATTCACTAATCTTATCTCCTGTCTTTAATAACTCTTCCAGAGTTGTTACCATGGTGATAAGGCATGTAGTATTCAGGAAACATTTTACCTCAGGCAAGCCTAAAGTTAACTCTTCTGTCTTTAAGTTAACTCTCCAATCCTTAGAATAACTCCAGAGTTAAAGACAGGCTGTTAAAGAGGAACTGTAACATAAAAAGATCCCCTGGGGGGTACTCACCTCGGGTGGGGGAAGCCTCCGGATCCTAATGAGGCTTCCCACGCCGTCCTCCATCCGTCAGGGGTCTCGCTGCAGCCCTCCGTGGAGTCCGGGCAGCGGTGACGTCAATATTTACCTTCCTGGCTCCTGCGCAGGCGCTCTGACGGCTGTCGGCTCCGAACTACACGGAAATACCAGATCGCCGTCGGGTCCGCTCTACTGCGCAGGCGCAAGTTTCCTGCGCCTGCGCAGTAGAGCGGACCCGAATGAGATCGGGTATTTCCGTGTAGTTCGGAATGGAAAGCCGCCACAGCGCCCCCGCTGGAGCCAGCAAAGGTAAATATTGAAATGACAGTCGGCACAGTCGCCGGCTGTTCGGAGGGCTGCGGAGAGACCCCCGTGGGACAGAGGACGGCGTGGGAAGCCTCATTAGGATCCGGAGGCTTCCCCCACCCGAGGTGAGTACCCCCCAGGGGATCTTTTGAATGTTACAGAGTCTCTTTAATTAACTGCGTGTGAAAATAACTACAGAGGAGGTAAATTAACTACAGAGGAGGTAACTTAAGGAATGAAGAGGTAAGATAACTCTCTCACGTGTGGAGGTAAGGTTTCTCTTGCCTTATTATCTCCAGCATGATCTTAGTGAATTGAGGCCATTGTCTTTCGAAAAAAATTTGGACTTTTCGCCCTTTTATAATTTTGGAATCGATATCTGAAAACTAGAAATTTACAGGAACCAACTCAATTTGAGAGTGTTTGTATGTTACAACCTTTAAGGAAAGGAAAGATCTCATTTATATATTCTAGCATGATCAATTCTAGACCTGACTTTAAACACAAATTTATGATTAGATGGGAAGAAGATTTAGGGATGGAAAAATCTTCTATAGACTGGTTTGATGCATGTACTTTTTTATCTAACAATAGTTTATATTATTCAATTTTAGAAACATCCCTTAAATGACTTCATAGAGCCTACATAACGCCACATATGATGCATCATTTTAGTAATAGCATCTCTGATCGGTGTTTCAGGAATTGTGGAGCAAGGGGAGACCTCATTCATGTTTGGTGGTCATGTCCAAGAATTGCAAAATTTTGGAATGAAATCAATAAAAAAAAAAAAAATTTAATAATCTTTTAAAAAATCGTATTAAAAAAAGGACCCTTGGACTTTTCATTTAGGATTTCAAATTCCACACATTTTAAAATGTGAACAGAAATTAGTTCAGCACATCTTGTCAGCAGCTAGAATTACAATAGCAAGAAGATGGAGGTCTCCCTGTATCCATGTTTCTGAAACTTTTACACAAATATCTAATATTATGATTAGTGAGAGAATAAATGTGATGCTAAATGATAGTATGCCCAAATTTAATAGTATCTGGTCAGGATGGATTGATGATCTAAAAGTCAGTGGTCTCTACTATACCCTAACAATACTATAATTTATTTAATCTAGTATTTATTAACCATTATTTTATTTTTCATGCATTATCTTCTTGATATTAACCACTTCAGGACCACAGTCTTTTCGCCCCTTAAGGACCAGAGCCTTTTTCTCCATTCAGACCACTGCAGCTTTCACGGTTTATTGCTCGCTCATACAACCTACCACCTAAATGAATTTTACCTCCTTTTCTTGTCACTAATAAAGCTTTCTTTTGGTGCTATTTGATTGCTCCTGCGATTTTTACTTTTTATTATATTCATCAAAAAAGACATGAATTTTGGCAAAAAAATGATTTTTTTAACTTTCTGTGCTGACATTTTTCAAATAAAGTAAAATTTCTGTATACATGCAGCGCGAAAAATGTGGACAAACATGTTTTGGATAAAAAAAAAACCCATTCAGTGTATATTTATTGGTTTGGGTAAAAGTTATAGCGTTTACAAACTATGGTGCAAAAAGTGAATTTTCCCATTTTTAAGCATCTATGACTTTTCTGACCCCCTGTCATGTTTCATGAGGGGCTAGAATTCCAGGATAGTATAAACACCCCCCAAATGACCCCATTTTGGAAAGAAGACATCCCAAAGTATTCACTGAGAGGCATAGTGAGTTCATAGAAGATATTATTTTTTGTCACAAGTAAGCGGAAAATGACATTTTGTGACAAAAAAAAGAAAAAAAAAAGTTTCCATTTCTTCTAACTTGCGACAAAAAAAAATGAAATCTGCCACGGACTCACCATGCCCCTCTCTGAATACCTTGAAGTGTCTACTTTTCAAAATGGGGTCATTTGTGGGGTGTGTTAACTGTCCTGACATTTTGGGGGTGCTAAATTGTAAGCACCCCTGTAAAGCCTAAAGGTGCTCATTGGACTTTGGACCCCTTAGCGCAGTTAGGCTGCAAAAAAGTGCCACACATGTGGTATTGCCGTACTCAGTAGAAGTAGTATAATGTGTTTTGGGGTGTATTTTTACACATACCCATGCTGGGTGGGAGAAATATCTCTGTAAATGACAATTTTTTCATTTTTTTTTTTTACACACAATTGTCCATTTACAGAGTTATTTCTCCCACCCAGCATGGGTATGTGTACAAATACACCACAAAACACATTATACTACTTCTCCCGAGTACGGCAATACCACATGTGTGGCACTTTTTTGCACCCTAACTGCGCTAAAGGGCCCAAAGTCCAATGAGTACCTTTAGGATTTCACAGGTCATTTTGCGGAATTTGATTTTCAGACTACTCCTCACGGTTTAGGGCCCCTAAAATGCCAGGGCAGTATAGGAACCCCACAAATGACCCCATTTTAGAAAGAAGACACCCCAATGTATTCCGTTAGGAGTATGGTGAGTTCATAGAAGATTTTATTTTTTGTCACAAGTTAGCGGAACATGACACTTTGTGGAAAAAAACAATTAAAATCAATTTCCGCTAACTTGTGACAAATAAATAAAATCTTCTATGAACTCACCATACTCCTAACGGAATACCTTGGGGTGTCTTCTTTCTAAAATGGGGTCATTTGTGGGGTTCCTATACTGCCCTGGCATTTTAGGGGCCCTAAACCGTGAGGAGTAGTCTGGAAATCAAATTCCGCAAAATGACCTGTGAAATCCTAAAGGTACTCATTGGACTTTGGGCCCTTTAGCGCAGTTAGGGTGCAAAAAAGTGCCACACATGTGGTATCGCTGTACTCGGGAGAAGTAGTACAATGTGTTTTGGGGTGTATTTTTACACATACCCATGCTGGGTGGGAGAAATAACTCTGTAAATGGACAATTGTGTGTAAAAAAAAAATCAAAAGATTGTCATTTACAGAGGTATTTCTCCCACCCAGCATAGGTATGTGTAAAAATACACCCCAAAACACATTATACTACTTCTCCCGAGTACGGCGATACCACATGTGTGGCACTTTTTTGCACCCTAACTGCGCTAAGGGGCCCAGAGTCCAATGAGTACGTTTAGGCTTTACAGGGGTGCTCAAAATTTAGCACCCCGCCCACTTGCCAGGACAGTTAACAAACCCCACAAATGACCCCATTTTGGAAAGAATACACGCTAAGGTATTCCATGAGGGCCATGGTGAGTTTATAGAAAATTTTATTTTTTGTCACAAGTTAGCGGAAAATGACATTTTGTGAAAAAAAACAAAAACACAAAACCACAATTTCTGCTAACTTGTGACAAAAAATAAAACATTCTATGAACTCTCCATGCACCTCCCGGAATACTTTGGGGTGTCCTCTTTCCAAAATGGCATCATTCGTGGGGTCTGTCCTGGCATTTTAGGGTCTCTGCAATCATTACATGTATGGCCAGTATTAGGAGTTTCTGCTATACTCCTTATATTGGGCATAAGGGTAATGCACTGTGGGCTGAAAGGAAAAATGAACGTCAAACAATCAATGTGGATGCCAAAAAATTTTGAAAAAAAAAAAAAGAGGAGGAAGGCGTCTGCCAGGACATAGGAGCTGCCGCCCCAAAAATCCAAACCCACCAGCTCGTATGCCCTGGCAAACCTGATTTATCCATTCACACTGATCGATGTGGATGAACAAATCATTGCCAGAGTTCTTTTTTGATACAAAGTGTTTGCCAAAGCATATGAATCCCCAACACCACTCCTCGGCCCATATGCCTCGGCAAACGTATCTTTTTGACTGCGGAGGAGAAATCTCGTCCTGCAGCGCTACATGCACCGACTTGTGTGTAAGCTGACAGACGCGCAATGTTCTGTCAGGATGCACCATCAGTGCTGCAGCTGATTGGTCGGTCTGGATAGAAAAAAAGACAAAACAATACAAAAAGGAGGGGAAGGCGTCTGCCAGGACATAGGAGCTGCCGCCCCAAAAATCCAAACCCACCAGCTCGTATGCCCTGGCAAACCTAGATTTATCCATTCACACCGATCGATGTGGATGAACAAATCATTGCCAGAGTTCTTTTTTGATACAAAGTGTTTGCCAAAGCATATGAATCCCCAACACCACTCCTCGGCCCATATGCCTCGGCAAACGTATCTTTTTGACTGCGGAGGAGAAATCTCGTCCTGCAGCGCTGCATGCACCGACTTGTGTGTAAGCTGACAGACGCGCAACGTTCTGTCAGGATGCACCATCAGTACTGCAGCTGGTTAGTCGTTCGCTCGGTCCACCTGGAAGGTTATTGGATGGAAAAAGAGAAAAAAAACCCCAAAAAACAAGCAAGCAGCAAAGCAATTACTTCATTAACATTAATAACCTTTGAACTTTTTTAATAAAAAAACTTAACATTGCAAACCAAACATTAACTTCTTTGCTTAACTGTTTTTTGTTTTTTTTTAACTTACCTCCCGAGGACAAACCTCTCCTCCCCCATGGAACAATGTGCGAAGTGCAAATCACACAGAGTTGTGGCGAAATACATTACGCAATTTGTCCCAAGTGAAAGGAGAGGTTTCTGGCAGCCCTGTGTATTAGGGTCTCTGGAAACCCGATGTTTGGTTTCACACTGCATATTGACATATCCGGTGGGTCGAGCCCGCCGCACCGTATCGTCCAAAACAGACCTTCAGGCAATACCACAAGAGTAGCATTCGGCCTAGTAATGAACTGCGTCGCCATAGACTAACATGACTTCCGCGCCGATCGATATTGCCACAGAAGCCACGCAGTAACGTAGGCATGCACTAGCGTTAAGTCAAGCACTTCCGGCGTAGGGGGGGACCGCAAAGTGTGACTTTTGCTAGGCATTTTGCCCTAACGCATCGCAGCAGTGTGAAATAGCACTGAGAGACCCTTGTGTGCCTACCGCTGTGTGTGGAGTTCCCTACTCTCTAATAGTGTACCTGCTCGTGGTACCTCTCAAAACACTCCCCTAGGCATAGGCCAGGCTGGTCAGGACAGGTGGGACAATAAACAGTGGTGTCACGCCTTATTCCAGCCCTGCTGCAGACACGACAGCGTTTTCTTCGGATTCGTTGACCTGGGGTACTCGGAATTGGATAGGTGTAATGCCTTCCATGCAGCCGGCTAGTTGCATCTTGGGGTTGGGCCACGGCACCTCCTGGATACAGGAGTTCCATCACGATCTGTTTATTGAATTGAATAAACGAGCCAGTTCTCCCAGCCTTACTGTAGAGAACAAAGCTGTTGTAAATTGCCAATTGAATGAGGTAAAAAGACACTTTTTTATACCAGCGTCTTGTTTTTCGGGCAACTAAATAGGGCGCTAACCTCTGGTCATTGAAGTCCACCCCTCCCATGTTAGTATTATACTCGTGGACGACAAGGGGTTTTTCAATGACCTCAGTTCGCCGTTGAATTTCAACTGTCGTGTCTGCGTGAATGGTGGACAGGAAGTAAACCTCCCTCTTGTCCTTCCATTTCACCGCGAGCAGGTCGTCAGCACACAAGGCGGCCCTCTGCCCCCGTTGAAGTCTGGTGGTAATGAGCCGTTGGGGGAAGCCCCGGCGACTAGGCCGCACGGTGCCACAGCATCGGATTTTTTCTATTTTTAAGTGCTGAAAGAGGGCCACACTTGTGTAATAATTGTCCACAAAAAGATGGTACCCCTTCTGGAACAAGGGTGACACCAAGTCCCACACAACCTTTCCACTGCTCCCCAGGTAGTCAGGGCATCCGACCGGCTCCAATTTTGAGTCTTTTCCCTCATAGACCCTAAAATAAGATGTATAGCCTGTGGCCCTTTCACAGAGCTTATACAGTTTCACCCCATACCGGGCGCGCTTGTTTGGGATGTACTGTTTGATGCGAAGGCGCCCGGTAAAGCGTATGAGGGACTCGTCTACGCAGATGTCCTGGTCAGGGGTATAAGCATCTGCAAATCTGGATGACAGGTGGTCTATGAGGGGTCGAATTTTGAGGAGCCGGTCAAAAGCAGGGTGGTCACTTCGATGACAGGTTTCATTGTCATTGAAGTGCAGGAAACGCAGGATGTTCTCAAATCGTGTCCTGGACATGGCAGCAGAGTACAGGGGAACATGATGTGCTGGGTCCGTAGACCAATAAGACCGCAACACATTCTGCTTTACTAGTCCCGTGTGAAGGAGAAGGCCCAAAAAAAAATGTCATTTCGGAAACTTGGACTGGTTTCCACCGAAAAGGCTGGGCAAGGAACTTTTCCGGATTGGCGGTTATATATTGTGTGGCCTTACGGTTGGTCTCTGCCACAATTAAGTCCAAGAGATCCTGGGTGAAGAACAGATAGAAAAAGTCTAGGGCCGATCCTAGATTATCTGTCTCCACCTGGACTCCAGACTGGGCGGTGAAAGGGGGAAGTACGGGTGCGGCGGAATCAGGGGATTGCCAATTTGGGTTTGCCAGCACCTCTGGTAAATTAGGGGTAGTACAGGCCCGTCTTCTTGGTGGCTGCGACTGGGATCTTACTGCACATGCCACCGAACCAGTTTCAACTTCCATGCTGGTGCTCGCCACTTCACCAGGGTTTACTGAAGTACTGGTGCTAGGTCCAGGAGATGTTGTGCTGCTGGTGCCTGCCCCACCATGAAATCTCAGACCAGCACGAACACCACTCTGCTGCCCTTGAGGCTGATCCTGCGCCACCTGCGGTCCAACAACATGGGGTGTGGTACGCCTGGCTTTAGCCGGGACCTCAACCTCGTCATCACTATCGGTCAGTGAGCCACTGCTCAATTCAGGTTCAAACTCTGACCCGGAAGATTCGTCGAATGAGGCGTCCCAATCGTCCTCATCCGACTGGGCCATGTACCTGAGAACCTCATCATCGGAATACCCCTTTCTTGCCATGGTGGGCTGCTAAATTTAGGGAGTATTTGAGAGGTAGAAAGCTGTGGTCACTGAGTTTTGATAAAAAAAATATAAATCAAAACTGAGGTTTACAGTGCCACAGCTATTGTACAGTGTTTTTTGCAGTGATCAGTAAAAAAATTCTGTCACTGCGGTGGGGCGGGCTGAACGCA